>NC_134474.1:49253837-49293837 GCF_964194025.1 Convolutriloba macropyga | reverse complement strand
GGGGTAATTTGGTGTAAGAGTGAGCGGGTAATTTGTTCAGAGGGGATTTAATGATGTAAGAGTTGGGCAGCCAAGGCGGGTAAAATGGTGTAAGAGTGAGGGGGTAATTTGTTCAGAGGGGGTAAAATGATGTAAGAGTCGAGCTGAAGGCGGGTAAATTGGTGTAAGAGTGAGGGCGTAATTTGATCAAAGGGGGTTAATTGAGCTAAGAGTTGAGCTGCCAAGGGGTTTAAAATGGTGTAAGAGTGAGGGGGTAATTTGTTCAGAGGGGGTTTAATGATGTAAGAGTGGGGCTGCCAAGGGGGGTAAAATGGTGTAAGAGTGAGGGGGTAATTTGTTCAGAGGGGGTAAAATGATGTAAGAGTTGGGCTGCCAAGGGGGTTAAAATGGTGTAAGAGTGAGGGGGTAATTTGTTGAGATTGGGCAATTCTAACAAGTAATATTCATATATATGGACCGTCAAGAGTTGGACAAGCATTGATGGTCTGGGGGATAAGGCGATTCAGCTGAGGGTACAGAGATTGTGGGTTCAAGACTGGCAGTCTTCAGGTATGGGGGCTAAAACAATGTAAGTTTGAGGGGGTAAAATGATGTAAGAGTTGGGCTGCCAAGGGGGGTAAAACGATGTAAGAGTGGGGCTGCCATGGGAGGATTTTTTAGGAAAATGCAGCTCAAAACTCTTACATCTTTTTGGGTGGCATTGGGCTTCCAAGGGGGGTAAAATGGTGTAAGAGTGAGGGGGTAAAAGACAAATTACCCCCGAACTGTTACATCGTTATACCCCCCTTGGCAGACCAAAAAAGATGTAAGAGTGGGGGGTTAGTTTGTCTTTTACCCCCATTCACTTTTACACCATTTTACCCCCCTTGGAAGCCCAATGCAGCCCAAAAAGACGTAAGAGTTTTGAGCTGCATTTTCCTAAAAAATTCTCCCATTGCAGCCCCACCCTTACATCATTGTGAGTGGAAAAATTCAACCCGGGACGTTGTAGGTCGGAAGTTTGGGTCTTTCACAGTGCTGGGGAATTCCCCCAACGTTGCTGTGGAAGTTGTTTAGAATTCGCGCCTTTGACGTCTCCAACTCTTCGTTGCTGTCAATGTCATTATATATGAAATGTAAACATAATGTTTTCATCCAAATAATTTTTGACGATTTGGGCCATTTTAGGTTTTTTGCAACTGGGCGTGGATATTAGGTTGGATAAAGGAGTATTTGCCCTTCGCTCGAAGTGAGCTTCAAACTGTGAGACATTTATTTGTAGCATTTTTTCTACATCTCTTCGGTTCGTCTTCTATTTCTCTTAGAGAGTGTTTGATGTTAAAGGGACGTTGCGAGCTGTCTAACTTGATACACACTAGCCTTTGTTTCAGTTTCACAGTCTGTATTAGTCGTTCGACGAATCCTATGGGATCCTGATCATTCGCTTGGGCGAATATTATGTTAATGTTAATTCGTTCCTATATGTTTTATTTTTGTTGCCCTTCTGGTTTCGCGCCTGGTCCATCCGTATGTTTCTAAGAACTCCCTGCGCTACTATGTATTTGTTTCAAAAATTATACATGTTGTCCCCGTTGTCTTATTTATATAATTTGAGTGTTGTAAATTTCGAGAAACGGTCGATGCATGCGAGGAAGTATACTTCTCTTCCTTGTCCGTCTATAATTGCACCACCGAAAACAATCTAAAATTTTTCATATTATTCCACGCACTGTTTTACGGGGGAATATAATGTTTTTGGTATTTTAAAATCCTATCAAATTAAACACTGGGGCGGCACGTCTTGGGTTTTTTTGGAAGTTAAAAATTCATTGTCCAGGTTCTGTCGTCCCCCACGAGCCTGAATGGGTTGAGTGTAGAATGTCTAAAACGGCCTCCTTCATTACATCGGGATTTGCTCTTTTGATATCTACCAATATGCACCTGTCCACTACACTCAGTTTTTTTTTCATTGATCATGAATTTGTTTGCTGGTCAGCATTGGTCCAAGTCTCGCTGGTTTATGCAGTCCCGTACCTCCCTGAGCACCGAGTTGCGGTGGGTCATTGCGGCTATTAGGTTCGTTTTGAATCCTCCCATGATGTTGCGGTCCAGTATTGTGTCAAGTTGGGGGTCCGTATCTGTGGGTACATTCGCCAGATTCTTGTGTGTGCGGCTGAGGTATGTTGTAAATGAAGCAACGTTTTTCACTGGTGTTGTTGGCCGTCATCCATTTCAAGGTTTATTAGAATTTTCCCAGCGTTTTTCAAGTTGTTTCTGTCAATAGGCAATTTCTTGCGTGAGAAGAATTTGACAAATGTGCTCATTCTTTCCCTTTTTGAGTGACTTTCGCTTCTTGTGTGATGTCATATGACGTAATGCTGTTTTTGTGCGGAATGTTTGTGTTGTTAGCATTGCGTTAGAATTGTTCAACGATTCCAGAGTAAATTATCTCGGTCTACTTCTGGGGCGACTTTGTCTGTTCTTTGTTTGCCTAGTGTTGTATGACGGTTCCATATCTGTTTGTTTTCTCGGTCTAAGAGTAAGAGTGGGGCTGCCATGGGAGGATTTTTTAGGAAAATGCAGCTCAAAACTCTTACATCTTTTTGGGTGGCATTGGGCTTCCAAGGGGGGTAAAATGGTGTAAGAGTGAGGGGTAAAAGACAAATTACCCCCGAACTGTTACATCGTTATACCCCCCTTGGCAGACCAAAAAAGATGTAAGAGTGGGGGGTTAGTTTGTCTTTTACCCCCTCACTTTTACACCATTTTACCCCCCTTGGAAGCCCAATGCAGCCCAAAAAGACGTAAGAGTTTTGAGCTGCTTTTTCCTAAAAAATTCTCCCATTGCAGCCCCACCCTTACATCATTTTGAGTGGAAAAATTCAACCCGGGACGTTGTAGGTTGGAAGTTTGGGTCTTTCACAGTGCTGGGGAATTCCCCCAACGTTGCTGTGGAAGTTGTTTAGAATTCGCGCCTTTGACGTCTCCAACTCTTCGTTGCTGTCAATGTCATTATATATGAAATGTAAACATAATGTTTTCATCCAAATAATTTTTGACGATTTGGGCCATTTTAGGTTTTTTGCAACTGGGCGTGGATATTAGGTTGGATAAAGGAGTATTTGCCCTTCGCTCGAAGTGAGCTTCAAACTGTGAGACTTTTATTTGTAGCATTTTTTCTACATCTCTTCGGTTCGTCTTCTATTTCTCTTAGAGAGTGTTTGATGTTAAAGGGACGTTGCGAGCTGTCTAACTTGATACACACTAGCCTTTGTTTCAGTTTCACAGTCTGTATTAGTCGTTCGACGAATCCTATGGGATCCTGATCATTCGCTTGGGCGAATATTATGTTAATGTTAATTCGTTCGTATATGTTTTATTTTTGTTGCCCTTCTGGTTTCGCGCCTGGTCCATCCGTATGTTTCTAAGAACTCCCTGCGCTACTATGTATTTGTTTCAAAATTTATACATGTTGTCCCCGTTGTCTTATTTATATAATTTGAGTGTTGGAAATTTCGAGAAACGGTCGATGCATGCGAGGAAGTATACTTGTCTTCCTTGTCCGCCTATAATTGCACCACCGAAAACAATCTAAAATTTTTCATATTATTCCACGCACTGTTTTACGGGGGAATATAATGTTTTTGGTATTTTAAAATCCTACCAAATTAAACACTGGGGCGGCACGTCTTGGGTTTTTTTGGAAGTTAAAAATTCATTGTCCAAGTTCTGTCGTCCCCCACGAGCCTGAATTGGTTGAGTGTAGAATGTCTAAAACGGCCTCCTTCATTACATCGGGATTTGCTCTTTTGTTATCTACCAATATGCACCTGTCCACTACACTCAGTTTTTTTTCATTGATCATGAATTTGTTTGCTGGTCAGCATTGGTCCAAGTCTCGCTGGTTTATGCAGTCCCGTACCTCCCTGAGCACCGAGTTGCGGTGGGTCATTGCGGCTATTAGGTTCGTTTTGAATCCTCCCATGATGTTGCGGTCCAGTATTTTGTCAGGTTGGGGGTCCGTATCTGTGGGTACATTCGCCAGATTCTTGTGTGTGCGGCTGAGGTATGTTGTAAATGAAGCAACATTTTTCACTGGTGTTGTTGGCCGTCATCCATTTCAAGGTTTATTAGAATTTTCCCAGCGTTTTTCAAGTTGTTTCTGTCAATAGGCAATTTATTGCGTGAGAAGAATTTGACAAATGTGCTCATTCTTTCCCTTGTTGAGTGACTTTCGCTTCTTGTGTGATGTCATATGACGTAATGCTGTTTTTGTGCGGAATGTTTGTGTTGTTAGCATTGCGTTGGAATTGTTCAACGATTCCAGAGTAAATTATCTCGGTCTACTTCTGGGGCGACTTTGTCTGTTCTTTGTTTGCCTAGTGTTGTATGACGGTTCCATATCTGTTTGTTTTCTCGGTCTTCCCCGTCACTTTGTTACGTGTAAATTCTGTGATATGGCATTTATCTGGGCAATTTAGTACTCTTCGGTGTATTTAACAATTGGCTTTTTTGTGAGGCTTTTGCGAGTTGTAATGCGTTAATCCAATGTTTGATCCTGCTATGTGTTCGTTTTGGAAATGAAAGGGTATTAATCCATCATGACAGCGTGTGAGTCTATTTTGATGTACTTTTGATTTTTAATTTGTGAGTATGGATGGAAGCGCTCGATGATCTGACTGAAATGTGAATTTTCCCCATCAAATAGTGCTTAAAATGCTTTAGTGCCCATACAACTCCTAAAAGTTCATTTCATTAATGCTGTATTGTTCTTCTGCTTATTTACAAACCTGGATTCGTACACAGTTGTGACCGAACCGTTAAATGTTTCTGGTTCTAGGAAAACCCCTAGGCAACATCAAGGCGCGTCTGTTTTTTCACTTATTATTCTTGTTGCGTCTTTGTGTGTTTTTTTCGATTATATGCCTGATGTGTTATTTTAGTTGTTGAAATTGTTCTTTAGTGGTTTTGTGTCCAGAAGTACTTGGCACTATTCTTTGCGAGTTTAAGGAATGTTCAGCATTGTATTGCAAGGATTGGTGTGAGCTCAAACAAGTGATGGACGCTTCAATGTAACCTAAGTTTGATTATGGCTTCTGTTTTATTAATAAATGGTTTGATATAATTTTGAAAGATTTCGAGTCCAAGCCATGTAATTTCTGTTGATGCGAAATTGCATTTGTCTTAGTTAACCCCTAATTGCTCTTCGTGGATGCGTTGTAGGCAATCGTGCAGTTTATCCTAATACTTTTGGAGCCCACCTTCTGTTACGATGGCTATGTAATCTAGGGAAAAGTAAGCGTGAGAATGTTTTGTCTATGGCTCTCTGAAATGCTGCCGGAAGGTCTGTAAGTCGAAAATATCTTGTTATGAATAAGTATGCCGCGTGGCTTGACCGCAAACTATGATAGAGATACAAAGTTTTGCAGTATTTCCATCTAGCTTAATTTAGCTATTTTCGTAACTTAAATTGATTGTTGGAAAAAGTGTGTGTTCTTCGTCGACAAATCAGCAATAGTTTGTGCAATGTTGTCCACGGTGCAATCTATGAGGCAAATAAAAATAATAATCAAATTATTCATTAAAAAAGATTACTATTAAGAGTAATGAAATTATTATTATTATTACTTTTATTAAAATTTTATTAATATTTTAATGTTTTTATTTTTCTTTTGTGAGACATTTTTTTCGGTCATCGAAAGAGTCTGCGATTAGTTGAAGACCTTTTTCTCATTTTCGCGAGTTTTTTAATTACACAATAGTATGATGCTGTGTCGAATGCTTTTTGGAAATCGAGCAAGAATAAATTCCGAGAAAAAATTTGCGGTCTAAATATGAACTGTAAATCATGCCACAGATGATTCACCGCCGATTAGATATTATTTAATAGTAGCTTCTCGAACGATTTCGAGAGACAGCATTGTAATTTTTTTGGTTTGTAATTCAAAATTGAGGTTTTGTTGCCGTCTTTATAGATTGGTGGAATGTCGCCAATGTCGATAATTAGGAATTTCCACTTGTTGATAGAGGTAGTAAAAGCAGGTGTAGTAATATACATGAAGTTTGTGCTAGGTGTTTAAATAAAAATTTGTGTGTGCCGTCTGGTCCTCTTCTTTTGTTGACATCTAGTTTTTTCATTATATTAATGATTTCGGGTAGGGAAAAGCAATACTTAATGAAATTTGTTTTAGCAAATGTTGACTGAGCGGAATCACAAAAAGGGAGTTTTCGGGGGAAGGGTTCTGTCGTACTTAATCAATTTAGCGTAGTTTTCTGCGGAGCGAGTATGCGGAAAGAATACTAATTGGTGATTCGTGGTAGGAGATCTAATTTCACTTTACTTGTGCTTACTCGCGGAGCGGGATTTCAAAAGAAGATTTGCACAACTGATTTGAATTGCAGACTATCACGATAATAAATTAGTCAAACATAAACCACTCAAGAATAACGTGAATGCGTGATGAGACATATCTGATCACGAGGCGGGAAACTAACAGACAGTTGAAGAAAGATCATAAGGTACAAATTGAACAAATTAATGAAGGTGAAAATAAATGAACTAAATTTAGGGCATCATATAAATTTTTAGAGAATGTTCAGCATTGTATTGCAATGATTGGTGTGAGCTCAAATAAGTGATGGACGCTTCAATGGAACCTAAGTTTGATTATGGCTTCTGTTTTATTAATAAATGGTTTGATATATTTTTGAAAGATTTCGAGTCCAAGCCATGTGATTTCTGTTGATGCGAAATTGCATTTGTCTTAGTTAACCCCTAATTGCTCTTCGTGGATGCGTTGTAGGCAATCGTGCAGTTTATCCTAATACTTTTGGAGCCCACCTTCTGTTACGATGGCTATGTAATCTAGGGAAAAGTAAGCGTGAGAATGTTTTGTCTATGGCTCTCTGAAATGCTGCCGGAAGGTCTGTAAGTCGAAAATATCTTGTTATGAATAAGTATGCCGCGTGGCTTGACCGCAAACTATGATAGAGATACAAAGTTTTGCAGTATTTCCATCTAGCTTAATTTAGCTATTTTCGTAACTTAAATTGATTGTTGGAAAAAGTGTGTGTTCTTCGTCGACAAATCAGCAATAGTTTGTGCAATGTTGTCCACGGTGCAATCTATGAGGCAAATAAAAATAATAATCAAATTATTCATTAAAAAAGATTACTATTAAGAGTAATGAAATTATTATTATTATTACTTTTATTAAAATTTTATTAATATTTTAATGTTTTTATTTTTCTTTTGTGAGACATTTTTTTCGGTCATCGAAAGAGTCTGCGATTAGTTGAAGACCTTTTTCTCATTTTCGCGAGTTTTTTAATTACACAATAGTATGATGCTGTGTCGAATGCTTTTTGGAAATCGAGCAAGAATAAATTCCGAGAAAAAATTTGCGGTCTAAATATGAACTGTAAATCATGCCACAGATGATTCACCGCCGATTAGATATTATTTAATAGTAGCTTCTCGAACGATTTCGAGAGACAGCATTGTAATTTTTTTGGTTTGTAATTCAAAATTGAGGTTTTGTTGCCGTCTTTATAGATTGGTGGAATGTCGCCAATGTCGATAATTAGGAATTTCCACTTGTTGATAGAGGTAGTAAAAGCAGGTGTAGTAATATACATGAAGTTTGTGCTAGGTGTTTAAATAAAAATTTGTGTGTGCCGTCTGGTCCTCTTCTTTTGTTGACATCTAGTTTTTTCATTATATTAATGATTTCGGGTAGGGAAAAGCAATACTTAATGAAATTTGTTTTAGCAAATGTTGACTGAGCGGAATCACAAAAAGGGAGTTTTCGGGGGAAGGGTTCTGTCGTACTTAATCAATTTAGCGTAGTTTTCTGCGGAGCGAGTATGCGGAAAGAATACTAATTGGTGATTCGTGGTAGGAGATCTAATTTCACTTTACTTGTGCTTACTCGCGGAGCGGGATTTCAAAAGAAGATTTGCACAACTGATTTGAATTGCAGACTATCACGATAATAAATTAGTCAAACATAAACCACTCAAGAATAACGTGAATGCGTGATGAGACATATCTGATCACGAGGCGGGAAACTAACAGACAGTTGAAGAAAGATCATAAGGTACAAATTGAACAAATTAATGAAGGTGAAAATAAATGAACTAAATTTAGGGCATCATATAAATTTTTAGAGAATGTTCAGCATTGTATTGCAATGATTGGTGTGAGCTCAAATAAGTGATGGACGCTTCAATGGAACCTAAGTTTGATTATGGCTTCTGTTTTATTAATAAATGGTTTGATATATTTTTGAAAGATTTCGAGTCCAAGCCATGTGATTTCTGTTGATGCGAAATTGCATTTGTCTTAGTTAACCCCTAATTGCTCTTCGTGGATGCGTTGTAGGCAATCGTGCAGTTTATCCTAATACTTTTGGAGCCCACCTTCTGTTACGATGGCTATGTAATCTAGGGAAAAGTAAGCGTGAGAATGTTTTGTCTATGGCTCTCTGAAATGCTGCCGGAAGGTCTGTAAGTCGAAAATATCTTGTTATGAATAAGTATGCCGCGTGGCTTGACCGCAAACTATGATAGAGATACAAAGTTTTGCAGTATTTCCATCTAGCTTAATTTAGCTATTTTCGTAACTTAAATTGATTGTTGGAAAAAGTGTGTGTTCTTCGTCGACAAATCAGCAATAGTTTGTGCAATGTTGTCCACGGTGCAATCTATGAGGCAAATAAAAATAATAATCAAATTATTCATTAAAAAAGATTACTATTAAGAGTAATGAAATTATTATTATTATTACTTTTATTAAATTTTTATTAATATTTTAATGTTTTTATTTTTCTTTTCTGAGACATTTTTTTCGGTCATCGAAGTAGTCTGCGATTAGTTGAAGACCTTTTTCTCATTTCTGCGAGTTTTTTAATTACCCAATAGTATGATGCTGTGTCGAATGCTTTTTGGAAATCAAGCAAGAATAAATTCCGAGAAAAAATTTGTGGTCTAAATATGAACTGTAAATCATGCCACAGATGATTCACCGCCGATTAGATATTATTTAATAGTAGCTTCTCGAACGATTTCGAGAGACAGCATTGTAAATTTTTTGGTTTGTAATTCAAAATTGAGGTTTTGTTGCCGTCTTTATAGATTGGTGGAATGTCGCGAATGTCGATAATTAGGAATTTCCACTTGTTGATAGAGGTAGTAAAAGCAGGTGTAGTAATATACATGAAGTTTGTGCTAGGTGTTTAAATAAAAATTTGTGTGTGCCGTCTGGTCCTCTTCTTTTGTTGACATCTAGTTTTTTCATTATATTAATGATTTCGAGTAGGGAAAAGCAATACTTAATGAAATTTGTTTTAGCAAATGTTGACTGAGCGGAATCACAAAAAGGGAGTTTTCGGGGGAAGGGTTCTGTCGTACTTAATCAATTTAGCGTAGTGATCTGCGGAACGAGTATGCGGAAAGAATACTAATTGGTGATTCGTGGTAGGAGATCTAATTTCACTTTACTTGTGCTTACTCGCGGAGCGGGATTTCAAAAGAAGATTTGCACAACTGATTTGAATTGCAGACTATCACGATAATAAATTAGTCAAACATAAACCACTCAAGAATAACGTGAATGCGTGATGAGACATATCTGATCACGAGGCGGGAAACTAACAGACAGTTGAAGAAAGATCATAAGGTACAAATTGAACAAATTAATGAAGGTGAAAATAAATGAACTAAATTTAGGGCATCATATAAATTTTACTGCATCAATGAAATGAATGAAATAAATATACATCCAGGTATCAAATACCCATTGCAGCAAGAAAAATTGTAGAATACAATTTTCAAATATAAATAATAACAATGTTTATAAATTAATACAAGGTCCCCGGTTAAATAGATAATAACAATATATGTACTGGTTATCATAGCTAAAAATACGATGATTAATACAATATGAAATGTTTTGCAGTTTTTCGAGAAGTAAATATTCCATTCTTCTTTATCTGAAGCTTGTTCCTCCGCATCGAGAGCCGTCATCGACCGGACCAGCGTCGGGGTATCCATGTAGTGCAGAGGTGTATTTCGAGGAGCCGGTGGCGAGACCTGACCAATACAGGGTGACACGCTTTGTTCCTCGGGTTGGCTTTCAGCAATTTGTTGTACTGATTCGATAATTGTGTCGGGTGGTGCGAAATATTCCACATCAACCGCTCGGCGGGGTCGCTTTGGTGGAGGCAAGATATCGGACACTGGTGGAGAAGTCTCGAATCCATAATATGATGGGCTTCGACGGGTGCGTTCTGAAGTGCGCGTATTGGAGGGTGCTGGGGCCGGATTAGTAGAAGTAGATGAGTGTTGTTCGCTAATTGAAGTTGGTGGTTGCGGGTTACGCATCGCAGAAAAGTTCGGTATTTTCGGGATTCGTCCCCGCATCGCGCGTGATATATTTGACTTCTGTGATGAAACCCCGCTGCCCGGTTCTATTTTTCGGTGTTTCATTTTCTTGTCACCCTTTTGTTTCCGGGTGCACTCCTTAATATGGCTGTGAATCAGCTCCTCTACAATTTTTTCGCCTGATCGGGGTCCTCTTCGATCGGCGTAAGCCTTCAGTGGTGTTTGCTTCTCCAACTGCGTTCCAAATTTCGCAATGTCGCTATTGCAAACTGTCACCACTGGTTTGCCCGGTTCCTTTATGGTCGACGTGGTGGGGCTCACATTGAGTATGTGTGATCCAGGGGGCAAGTACCTCGTATAAACCCTCCAGGTTCTTTTTCGAGCGTCTCTTGCCGTGTACCTTTCGCGCAAGATTTAATTCTGCCGCACGCTCTTTCAAAGGGATCTTCAGGAATCGCCTTGGTCTTCAGGAATCTTGGTTCCCCATCTGTACTGGCCCGCTCTTTGGATCGCGCTTCCGTGGTAGCTCTAGTCATGCCAATCTCGACCTCGATATCGCTGCGATATCCGTTGACCCACTTATCGTCGGGCAGGATCCTTTCTGGCATCACTGTGTCCTCGTCTAAATAATGATTTATAATAATCTTATATGACAAGTTTAGCAAATTAGGTTTAGTTGCAATCACGCTTAGCGGGGTATTAGGCTTTCTTCCAAAGTGTGCTTCGAAAGGCGAGGTCTTTGGTGTTCTTTGTTTACATATTCGCAATTGGTGAATGATTATCTTTAATGCATGCTTTACATGAAAGGCGCGTGTGGATAATTTCTCTTCTTTGATACATGCAAGTCTATTCTTAATTCTTTGAATCAGTCGTTCCACTAACCCGATAGCACGATGATCATTTACAGGCGCTTCAATGATTTCAATGTTGTTTTTGTTACAAAAAGTCTTTACTTGATGTCCAACTAAACACTTTGCTTGGTCTAAGCGGATAGATCTTAGAATTCCATGAGTTTCAATATAAATGTCCAAAAACTTCAGAACGTTCGGTCCATTAGCTTTATCATAAATATTTGCAGTTGGATATTTAGAAAAACGATCAATTGCTGCCAAAAAGTACACCTCATTACCCTTTTCATCAAATATTGGTCCCGCAAAATCGATTTGAATTTCTTGATTTGGTTCAACACATGGTATATGAGGAGTGAATTGCTTAGCAGGAATAACGGATTCTTACCGATTACTGTGCAAGGTTTGCACTCAGTGGCCTTGACAATTAACTCCCGGTGAATGTAGGGCCACCAGCAATGAGTAGCCATACAAATCATGCCCCAGGTACCCGGGTGGCTTGAATAAATATCATCAATAAGCGCTTCGTGGAGCACGTTAGGGATAGCCACTCGTTCGTCTACGCAAACGCACCCGCAGCGCACGTCGAGGTCCCTCCAATATGAAAGTATGTCGGGATTGATTGCTTTTAAGCGGCTTTCGTTGTTGGTCAAGATGCAATCTCTGACCTCTTTTAATACCGCGTCTTTGCTGCTTAGAGAGGCAATTAGTGATTTGTTAAAGATCTTTGACACTATATATTCAAAGGTGGGTACATGCGGACTCGTCGTTAATGGGGTACTAGCATTAGATGAATGAGTTGGGGATGTTGGGGATGTGTTAAGTGGCGTACTTGCTTCATGCGATGTACTTAGATTTTGCGTAGATTGATTCGCCGCGCGAGAGTTGGTTGGCGAGTTTGATCGTGTACTTGCGGGGCGAGTTGTGTTGCCGCTAGTGGAGAGTTTATCCGCTGCGCCGGAAGCATTGTTGAATCGAACTTGGGTTATTCTCTTTTTCGAAGGCATTTTACTATGTATTGAGTTGATTTATTTGAATACGGACAATGATTGATTAGAGTTTTTTTAGTTTAGAAAGATGCAACTGATTTCTAGAATGACAAGGGGCAAAAAGCACTGATTTTAATTCTGGGTGATGACTTTTAGAATTATTTGTGGAATGTGATTTGATTGGCGGGATTTGTAATTGAGTAATTTGATGCTCGCGCTCCGCGTATGTGACTTTATTCCTAATTTGGATTAATTGTTTGTTGTTGCTTTTATTTTGCAGAGCGAGAGAGGTGCAAAGTGGACTTTGTGACGCGAGTGTTACATACTTCAAAATTATTTAATTGACAAATACTATTTGAGGCGTGATTTCGCGGAGCGAGTGAATTGCCAAATACATGTTCGCGTACTCGAGTAGCGTGGGTGCTAGTTGAATTTATTGAATTAGTTGTGGTCTCAATTTCAGGTGTAATTTGTGGTGCGGGATCTTGTACCTCAATTTTAGGTGTGTTTTGCAGGTCGAGAGTGTGATTTGTTAATAACAGGTGTAAATGTGATGCGGGGTATTCGGTATTTAATTCTAATGCGTTAATTGATTTCGAGATTAATTTTAATTTGGCAACAATAAATTCTTCGTAGTATGTAGAAATCTTTTTAGCTTTTTGAGATGGGTTACGGGAGATATAATCTACCAAACCCATTTTTGCCCCAAGAAGGTGTTCAATATCAAACTGAAATGGAAGAAGACGATCGACCCAGCGGGTCAATCTACTTTTGTATGACTTATTAGATCTATGTTCTTTCATAATTGAGAGGAGTGCTCGGTGATCGGTAATCACTTTAAAATGTTTTCCGTACAGATAATTTTTGAAGTATTCTGTTGACCAGACTACACCCAAAAGTTCAAGTTCATTTACACTATAACGTTCCTCGCAAGAATTTAAAAACCGAGACCGAAATGCAATTGGTTTCCACCCATCTACAGTTAATTGTTCAAGAGCCGCGCCAAGGCCTGAGCGAGACGCGTCGCAATTTACACGTGTTTCGAGTTGCGGGTTGTAATGACTATTTGCAGTTGCGTTCTCTATGCGGGTCTTAATTTCTTTAAAACACTTTTCATGTTCCGCTGTCCAGATGAATTTTGAAGACTTTCGCAGTAACGGGCGGAGAGGATGGCTTATTTGAGCGAGATTAGGGATGAATTTTCCAACATAATGAACAGATCCCAAAAATGAACGGAGTTTCCTTAAAGTTTTCGGAGCTTCAAGAGCCAAAATCGCAGCAGTTTTAGATTTGAGGGGCAAAATACCCAATTGTGAAATATGGTACCCAAGCCAATCGATTTCTAGTTTAACAAAGTGACATTTAGGAAGATTTATTCTAAGGTTTTCGTCGTCTAGACGTTGGAGACATTTCATTACATAATTTTTGGTGTTCGGACAGAGAACCTTTGCTAACTATCAGAATATCATCCAAAAAGCTATATGCATTTTCCAAGCCAATTAGAGTGTAATCCATAGCTTTTTGAAATTCAGCTGGCATATCTGTAAGTCCGTAAAATCC
Source organism: Convolutriloba macropyga (assembly GCF_964194025.1). Taxonomy (NCBI): domain Eukaryota; kingdom Metazoa; phylum Xenacoelomorpha; order Acoela; family Convolutidae; genus Convolutriloba; species Convolutriloba macropyga. The sequence continues at coordinate 49,280,078 of NC_134474.1, read as the reverse complement.
TGTTTGAAATCTACAAATACCAGTCATATCTCCACTGATGATATTAAAGTTACAATGATTAGCTGTATTAGTGTCCAATTTTAATTGACTGTACGCGTATTTCAAATCGATTGTAGAAAAGTACGTTATGTTTTGCGACGCGGGAGCACTTATTTGTTGAGATATTGATTCGATTAGCGTATCAATGTTTGGCATCTGATATTTATTCTTGTGAATAGCTTTATTTAAAACTTTTGAATCCAATGCAAGCTTGATCGTTTGATCTTTTTTAACTGTAACCACAATAGGTGATATAAAATAATTATCTGGACAACTTGACAGTTTTATGATATGTTTTTCAGCTAGCAATTTTCTAAGTTCCGTATTAACTTTGTCTTGGAGATTGATGGGAATACGTCTACCTTTTGGTGTCTAGGTTGAAAATTTTTATGAAATTTAGATTTTGCTACATGACTTTTTGATCTTCCAATACGTGATACCAGACCGGGAAAAGTTTTGGCTATCTGTTCTTTAAATTCAGGAGATGCAATGTTGTTGACGCTGTTACCTTTAAGAAATGTAGACTGGGTTACAGCGCGTCCAAGTTGATCGAACAAATCACGACCTATTAAGGACTTCACGACTGTGAAAGTGGCTACGACTGTGAAAGTGGCTGTATCGCATGCCCTGATCGCTCGTGACAGGTGCTTGGATCTTCCCCTCTACCTGTATAGGTTCGTTTTGAGAAAGTTCGTAGTTGTGGTGGTGTCGATTCATGAATTCAGAAGGCACGAGGGCTGCTTTGTACCACTTGCGACGCGAGTGAACAATTAAGAATACTGCATGCGCTCCCGGAGTCCACAAGTAGGGTTGTATTGACATTGCCAATTTTGAGGGGCATATTCAATGGTTCGACTTTCTCTACCGCAGCTTCAATCATTGCGACCGTGTTATCCTCCTCACCACTGCTGTAACCTGATTCATAGAGTTTTGCTGGTTGAACAAAATTTACAGAATCCTCTGGTTGTGGTTCTTCGTCTACCAACCGAATCATCTTTTTCTTGGGATCTTGCGGCTTTGTGTTTGTGTTCTTTTGCTGTTTACGACATACCTTTGCGAAATGATTTAGTAACCCGCAATTATTGCACGTTTTCCCTTTAGCAATGCACTTCTCGCGATGATTCGGGAGCCAAATTCCACCACAGTTGGAACAGAAGAGTGTTGATCTATTGTTTTGTTTTCAGACATTATTTTTGTTCTGCAAAATACGGTCTTCGTGAGTTATTTTTGAACTGAACGGTATTAACATTTGCCGGAACAACGATTTTATTGTGCTGCTGTATCTGATGTTGGTTCCGCATCCCGAGTTCAATATTAATTGCGAGATCTAGCGCCTGTCGCGGTTCTACCGTTTGTTTTAAAAATTTCTTTTGAATTTCTGGGTCGATTAGATTGGTGATGAAAACATCGCGTATCAGGGTCTCTTCTTTGTTTTCAAAATCACAGTTTTCCGCCAATTCCTTTAATTTACCGTAGAAATGCTCAACTGTTTCTCCCCTAAGCTGTTTAGTTGTCAAGAAAACATGTCTGTCAAATGTTATGTTGCGTGGACGGATGAATGCTTCCTCCACGATCTTCCAAAAGTCAATAGTTGATAAGGTGTCAATCATGGTATGCGGGTTCTTACAATTAAGGATGCGACGTCCCTCTATGCCGATGCTCAGGTACAGAAGGGAGACTGTTTTGCGGTCTGCCAACGACCACGGTTTGTCGCCACACATGATGCCCACCTCGATTAGGCGTTGACATTTGTTTTGCCAGTTCAAATTTTGCTGCGCGTTGCGCGCGTTCCTTTCCCTTTCAGATTGTGCAGATGCACCCACTATTGTCTCTTCGTTGATTGGCTCTAGAGGTAGTTCTACCATTTCAGGTTTTGGACCGAGTAGCGTGTCCAAAATGATGTTTTCTTTGGCCAAGAGTGCCAGTTTGCACTGTACCCTCCACTTCTCCCAGCGAAGATGAGGATCCGGTGTTGGTTTGTCCCAGAAGGGGTCAATTCCAAGGGTTGTTCTTTTGGTTGCTGACTGCGCCATGTCGTACTTAATCAATTTAGCGTAGTGATCTGCGGAGTGAGTATGCGGAAAGAATACTAATTGGTGATTCGCGGTGCGAGATCTAATTCCACTTTACTTGTGCTTACTCGCGGAGCGGGATTTCAAAAGAAGATTTGCACAACTGATCTGAATTGCAAACTATCACGATAATAAATTAGTCAAACATAAACCACTCAAGAATAACGTGAATGCGTGATCAGACATATCTGATCACGAGGCGGGAAACTAACAGACAGTTGAAGAAAGATCATAAGGTACATATTGAACAAATTAATGAAGGTGAAAATAAATGAACTAAATTTAGGGCATCATATAAATTTTAATGCATCAATGAAATGAATGAAATAAATATACATCCAGGTATCACAGGTTCCTACTACTACTACTTTGTTCTGATGCAATTTCGATAATCCAATGAGCAACACAAAAAGCGGAAGGTAAAAGAAGGAACTCGCTTAGGATTGGAGAATTTTCTGAAGACGCACGAGGACTGGAATGCCAGTTTCGTGCAGCTTGGGGTACAAATCGAGGGGGTACCACCTCTACGGTTGCAAACAATTGCGATGATGTGATTGTTGATGTTGAGCTTCGTCAGATTTGTGACCAACTGGTCGAGAAGAGGGGTTGCTAATTTTTGTGATTGAGTAGTTGCTTTTGTGTTCAGTAATGCTGTTTTTGGTAATGTCAAGATTATTTTGCTTCTATTCTTGAGGACAAAGTTGTCTTCTTGTTGTTTGGATTCACGGAGAGTCCAGGTTTGGAGTATAAAGTCGTCTCGAGTTGCTTCCTTGTCTATTGTCCGCCACTGTTCTTCAGATTGGCAATGCACCTTGCTCCGACAATAAAATCCATTCGGTTCTAAAGTGAACTTCATCGGAAACTATTTAATAGATTATTAAAAAAGGTTGTAGAAGAAATTATTTGGCAAACTAAAATTAGTTCTGATATTTGAAACAAACGTTCTTGAACTTCACATTCATGGCCAGTCTAAAACTGTTTCACAAATTGTTGAAGGCTAATAAAATATGTATTTAAATTTATCTGAGACCATAATTTAAACAATTCTAGAACCTATTTTATCAAATTTAATCACAAATTTCTCAATTATACAACATTTAGCTTTTTTATTACTCATTTTTACAGCTCTTATGAATTTCTTTAAGAACATTCCTATTCCGGTTTTTCATTATTTACAATTTTTTTGTATTTTTAGGGTAAATCCATATTTGCCTTAATCCTAAGTATCCTTCATGTGCTGTTTTAGCATATTTCTTTTTGTCATGCACAAAATATTTTTTTCCTTATTTTTCTTTCCCATGTCAAAAATAAGACTTGAAATAATGTTTTTGCATGAGTTTTTGCCCCCTATGGTAATTGCGTACGTTGAGTCCCGGCTTCAATTTGCTGATGTTATAGCTCTATGGTCATGAGTTTCTCTACTGTGCGACAGGCATCAAATATTTTTTTATTCAATGTCATTCGTGGAGCAACTACATTAAACAAGTTATTGACCCACCTGTAAATCCTCCCTTTGATGTTCTGATATGCTAGTGGTAACATGCCGGATTGTCTGCCCAACATAGACGGATCCACATCCATTACATTTTATCTCATATATGTGCGATTTGTCTCATACCCCGTGGGATTTCAGGTCTCTATCGAAAGTTGATTTTAGGGTGGGGAGGCACGATCTTAAAATTCGCGTTATGAATATCACTTGCAAGTGGCACCGTTTCTTCACTTCTCTTGCCAATTTTTAAGTCAGGTTGCCACTGTATTGTAGAAAAATTGTTGGTTTGTCATTTTTTGTCCAGCATGTCTTGTTCTACTCAAGAACCTTGTCGAAGGCCAACCAATTATATGTTGCGTTAAACAACCTGTGAACGGTTCCTGGAATTACATTTCTTTCTTATGCTGAAGCGGTGCACTGCTGCTAAATTTCAGTATTATTCCTGGGTCAGTTGGTTTTTGATACGAGTGACAGATGATTCTATTTTCGCTGCCCACAACTACGTTGATATCAAGAAAAGCTAATTCCCATTTCATGTTCAGTTTTTCTAAGGTAAATTGCAGGTATGCAATGAATTTGCAAATTTTAAGTACTCGTCCGGGTCACCACAAACTGCGCAGATAATGTCATCAACACGCATTTTGATCAATTTCATCCCATCAACCCGCCCCTCTGTGTTGATAGCTGCAATAAGTACAAATCCAAACAACATCCTGCATTCTTCATTTGTTACCTTTTGGTATCTTGCATGAAACCAGTTTATGCGTGACTCAAATTCTACTCCTTTTCCTCAGAAAGTAACTCTTCGTTTGCACTCTACTTTTCCCGTTTTGATCAAGTTTAGAAGGCAAAAGATGCTTTCTGCACCTAATATTTCAGTGTTAGTTCCCTACTTCTGTACGCATCCCGCGTGTTCATTTGTGGCTCGCGTCTATTAATGTGAAGAGCTTCTTTTGTCATAAGTTTTTTGCATAATGACACTGATCATTTATCTTATATTAAAGGCTGTTAGAGCCCCAAAGCATTCCACTAAATGTCCTACCTGTGAATCCCTTTTTTGATGCTCAAAAACTCTCGTGGCCAAATGTCGACACGTTTGTCTGACAAAGGTGGAATTGCATTCACAACAACTAATTCGTAGACCACTGGAGGGTTCAGATTGCTATCAAAACTAGATTTCAGGGATAGTAATTTTTCGCGTTTTGAATATGGGTGTCGAATCGCACGGTTTTTTCTAATTTTCGCTTCAGTCGCAGGCTGATGTTTCCTCGATACTGCAGGAAAAACAATGGTTTAACATCTTTCGCTGGCTTTTTTGTCACCTCAGTTGTAACTTTGGCCTCCATTATTTTTGAATTGAGGCATACTTATGATTTGTGTATGATGATTTTCGTAGATTTACTTATGATTATGCATCGTTAATTATCTTGGAAGTCCAACCTTCAGGGTATAGATTTTTTAGCCAAATGCCATCATTTTCCTTCAGAGCTTTGTCAAAATTTCGCCATGTGCTAGTGCTTCTAAGAACGCGGTGAACAGTCTTTTCTACATTATTCTTCTTGTGTTGGATTGGTGCACAGCTACGAAAACTCGAGACAACTCACGTATCGGTTGGTTTCTTGTAACACTCGCAATTAGTTTCTTTACAGCTATTTACATTGATGTTCATTTCTAAAAAGGCTAAATTAACATTTTCGTCAGGTTTTTCCATTGTGAATTCCAATTTTCTATGAAGGTGTTGACATTTCTGAGCAAGGGGTCCAGTTCATCATTTACCGTGCAAATTATATCGTCTACATATCCTTTGTTTCCTGTTCACCACCACGTCCTTCATGTTTGGCGTAAAGTTGATCATCAATATTTTGGCTTTTTGCATGGAACCAATTCTCACATTTCTCACATTTGACTCCTTTTCCTCTATAGGTGAGTCTACGGTTGCATTCAGGGCGGGCCTCAAGATCATTTTTTAGGAATCTTATTGATGATCTTTTTCGTTGACTTGATCTGATGTTCAAATGATTTCATACAAACGTTAGCCAGAGTTATTGCAAGTGATGCTACCATTGCTAAGCCATTTAAGCCATCCACCTGAGAGAACTATCTGTCATTGCACTTAAAGCAGACATTTACCACAGCTAGCTTCAAAAGTGTTTTCAAAGTCGATCTGGACATCTCAGGGGCGTGATCACTAAAGTACAGGCTCCTCAAGGCTATTTCAATTGCATCATTTAGAGGGACATTTGTATATTGGCTCCTCACATCCAAAGAAACGATGCACTCATCATGCCCCAGTATCATGGATTCTAGTTTTCTCCGTGCATCGAGCGTTGACTTCTCAATGTTAGCACTAGGTCACGTTACATTTAAAACTAACATTTGTCATCGCTAGTTTTAACAAACTTTTTATTGCAGACATTAGGATCTCTGGAGTTAGGTTGCGGGTTTAACGAGATGCTTGAGGGTTTATGGTGTTTCTTTAATTGCAGGACATTTGCAGATGATCCGCACAAACACCGGGAAGGCGCCTGAAATACTACATACTGTGAGTGATCATAGTTGTACTTATCTAACATCAGTTGAGATAGAAGAGAGGCGGTAATATATTCGAGTTTATAGCGGAGTGGCAGATAATTGTTGTCTTTAAGTTGCTTCAGGTAAGATGATTTTCGTCCAAATAACCATAAGAAGCAAGAATGCTGGAAATTTTCTAATTTTTTTTAAATATAGATACATCGGGATACCACGCAGGAAACTCATATAAAACTACGGAGAAAACAAGGCTCCGGTAAAGTTGGAGCTTGACTGGAGACAGAGTATTGAAAGCTATTTTCGCTTTCAGACTGAGGAAACATTGTCGAGCTTCACAGAGTTCATAAGTAACGTGGAAACCCCATTTGAGATCATTACTGATGTAAACACCCAGATCCGTGTATGAAGAGACATTTTTCAGTACTTCATGTTGTGTCGTAGAAATCTTAGCAAAGCCATTAAAGTGCAAAGATTTAGTCTTACATGCATTTGCAATCATTCAATTGCAGATATTCCAAGAATAAAGTCGCCAGCGATCTTCATGGAAATTCAGGTTTGTGAAAAGCATTTTATGGTCATCCGCGAACAACCAAACCATGGAATCACGGAAAACGCTCGGTAAATCGTTCACAAAAAGCAAAAATAATAAGGGACCCAGTACGGAGCCCTGCGGTACACCGCTAACACATGGAAGAATTTTCGACTTCGACTTGTTGATTTGTGTAAATTGATACCTGTTCAAAATAAATGGCAAACTTGTGTTGAAATTTACAGCTAAAAACATTCGAGGTTATCCAAAAGCTGCAGGACTCCTCCTTTGTGCGGTTGAAGGGCAAATTGCTGTGGGTGAAGCTCTTTTCTCAAGAATGAATGAAGATAATTGAATATGATTCTTTCAAATAGCAGGGATACTTTTGGAAGTAGGCTGATTGGCCGATAAAATTTTATATTGTTGCCAGAACCATCTTTGAAGATCGGACTGATGCGAGCAACCTTCCATATTGCGGAAACGTACGGCATAATAGAACTGAACAGAACAAAAGATACAACAGTGAACCAAATAGATAAAGTGAACTCTTCAGAAATTTTGTTGGGAAACCGTCGTGGGTCAAAGCGGAAGATTCCTTGATTTTGACGATATCTTTAATAATCGATTCAACAGAAAAAGAAGAGAGAAGGTGTTCTATTTTTATGTTATCACCAAAAAATGTGAAGTCGACATCACAGACTTTGTCTTTGAAATTTGATGCAAAGAAATTATTGAAAAATTCGGGTACTTCTTTTTTGTCAATTGTTTTACTAATGAAAAACATGTGATAAGAAATGGGGGAATCTTCCAAGCCATTCAAAAGAGCGAGACATTGATTTTTAGTTGAAGTTAATGATCCATCAACGAAGACAGTTTTATCGAGCTCTATTGATTGAGTGTAATCTTCCTCCAGAGACTTAAGTTACTGCAGACGCGGACGCGAGGGATTTTTTTGAACCCTTTGTTTTGAACTTTTTAATATGTTCAAACAATGTATCGTATGTGAACTATAAAAAAGGTGAGACCATCCGTATCTTACGTTTCCTAGGAAAACAGGTGTCAATACTCCATGCCAAAAATGACAAAAATTCACCAACATTCTTTCTAAGCGGGTAATTATTAAATAGGTATGATCTCCAGGTTGTTTCGAAGTTGATATGATGCTGATAATTTCAAAAAGAATACTGGAAAGATTCCACGTCGCATGATTTGTTTGAGGCCTTGCTGTAATTCAAAAAGATAGGCAGATGATCACTCAGACCTGCGTTGTACCTAATTGATATCCCATGAATATTGTCATCATTTGAAAGGATATTGTCAAGTATAATTCTATGAATATGTGTTTATACAGAAGTAATATGAGCACTGAGGCCCAGTGAACCAAAGTAGTCAACAAAAACCAATTCACGACAAATTGAACTATACATTTAAGACCAGTCAGTGTTAGGAAAATTAAATTTGCCCATAATATATAGGCAAGTGTAAACACATCAGAAGTGTATATATGGGTAGCTTGTTTTAATGTCTTATCACAAAACTCTTTGAAAGAATCGAACGGAACATTGTACGGGCTGGAGACTGGAAGCAGATAACAAAGAACAAAAATAGCAATCCTGGTTGAATTAATTCTTCTAAGAAAAGCAGTAGACAATGATACCTCCAGGGGGTCAGTTTTTACAATCTTTTCTAGATGAAACTCTGAAACCTGCAAACAGGGAGCAAAAATAGTCAACGAATAGTTGGGGTAACCATGTTTCAGTAATTAGTACAATATCAATTTGATAGAAATTCAAAAAGTAGAATAATCTTTAAGTTTTTCTTGAGTAATCATTCCACGAAGGTTAAACGGGAGCGTGGTGGAGTTAATTAGTCAATCAGCCTTGGAAGATATATGGCTAGCAAGAGCACTAAGTAATTCGTCGGGAGAAAGTTGGTCAGTAAGTAATTTCCCATCATAGAAGAGTTGCAAGTTACGGAAATGCATAAGGTTTCGTTCCAAGCCTTTGTTGATTAGGTTATAACTAAGTCCAAGAAGTGTTTTCCCCTTTTGTCGGTTACGCCAATTCAACTTTGGTTTCACGAACATGCCAGTGCCTTTCAACATACAGGCGCTTGCCATCAAGAGTCGTTTGTCGTAAACAGAATTCAGTTTAGTTTCAATTGGACGCGGTTTAGCTGTGGGATTGGGTCTCTTTTTTTCAAGTCTGGAAGAATTGACCCCAATATTAGGGGAAATTTGTATGGAGTTCCAAATTTAAGATGTCTCATGTTCTGTTCCATTGTCAAGATTTCCTTGTTTCACGTTGTAAAGCACGACAGTTTGCGATGCAGCAAGATTATAGTCGTGTTCATCCAGTGACTTTTTAACATCACTCCAGCTGGAGGACGAAGTGAAAGCCGAAGTGTGATTGTTTTGATTGCGCGAAGAAGATCTCAAACAGGCCTTGACCTCATCCAGTTTAGAATCGATGGAAGAAAAAAGAAAATTCGGTAAATTAGCTTGTTTTAAGTGTTCCACTGTGTCCTTGAGAAGAAACACAAGCAACTCCTTGGCCAGCTTCCCCGTCAAGCCTCGAAACTGCTCAGGATCCGCCGACAGCAGCTCCTTAAAACTGGGGTAGTAATCCTTACCACCGACACTTGATGTTGAAGTTGACCTCGCTTTCGATTGATCGTCAGGCATAACGAATTTGGAACTATTTAGTTTGAGAATGTTGACTGGCTTCACCCGTCTACGCTAGGGACAGAGGTAGCTTTTGGAAAAGTCAGATACCAGTGAAACCTATCTGAGGCTTCGTATGATTTGACAAGTAATGTAGGGAAGCAATGAAGCAGATGCTGAGAACGCTCTCGCCAAATGCTTGATACCAAATATTGAATCGTAGATAATTGTCGTATAATATCTTCCCCCGGAATCTGAAATCCCCGGTAACTGGGGCTACCCAGACAAAGTCCGGCCTCTGATACCACAGTAAATAACAACAATCAAGAGCTGAAAGAGAATTAAATAGCCTCCCGGGTGCACTTGGACACTATTCAATAAGTTTATCACAACAATTAGGCTTTGACTCGGCTTCTACAGCCTAGTATATTGCTGTAAATTTTAAATACAGTGCAGTTTCCGGTAAATTTAAATAGGCTTCATATTTAATGATGTGTCGGGGCTCACTTCCGTCCATTGCGTGAATAACACCCCCTTTTTTGTATTCTTTTTAAGTTTGTTCAATGGAGCTTCTTTCTCTGTATGCAAGTCTTCAGCGGTCTTTTGATGTTTAGAAAATGGTGATGCTCGTGTAGAAGTGATTATCAAAAACAGAAACAGTACGATCCAGTCTACTCGTGACTTAGTTTGTATTTCGTGCATGTACTGTCCATCTTTGCACTATTTGGGAAAAGATCTCGCTTGTCTTATTCCGTTGGTTTTATCCTCGAATGAAGGATACAGTTACGGTGATGTATAGTTTATGCTAGATTTTCTACGATTATTGCGGATTATAGATTTGCAATAATAGAGCAAGATGCGATAAGAAAGAAAGAAAGAATTTCGGGTCTTTCCCATTATGGCCCCCGCCATAAAATTATAGCCCCCCATTATGGTATAATTACCATGATTGGGGGGGCTATAGGTTATCTGACCACTAAGCTGGGGGGGGGGGGGGGACTATAATGGGAAAGACCCAGAATTTTTCTGACGCAAACATATGAACATATTTCGCAAACAAATGAGTTGAAAAATAGTGAATATTGCAAGGGATCCCCCTACGGGCGAGAGCTCTTATGGGAGTACTAGTTTACCAAGTTTCATCTGATAAGCCAATATTGTGGGTACTGAAATTTGGCTAATCAAGTAACCAATGAATCGAGGAATAGAACATCGCTCTTTTACTCGACAAATTTTATTTTAGAATTTAATGGCAACGGCAAAATTTAACGAACTTTGCAACATGCTGAATAACAGGAACTAATTACTGTATCTGAGAGCGCGTAGACATGAAATCATGCGCAACATATATAATTGGCATATTAGAAGCATATCATTAATTTGAACGCCATCGTTATAACCTGATTCAATGTCTGTTTGATCATCTCGCGACATGAGATTACATTGTAATGTTCATTGGCTGGGTTTGAATCATCTTGTTTGTGACCCAATAGTTTGTGTATGCTCGACATTCGTCCATATTTGTAAAGTTTGCCTCAACGTTATATTACGATCATATTGTGAGTATTTCCTGTGCTCTAAGTCTAACTTTATAACAAACGTTGTTAGATTGAGCACTTTCGCTCGCATTGTTATTGAGACTAATTTTGGCGCACTATCGAAAGCGCAGCGTTCTACTAAAGTAGTTATTTTATGGACCGGGAACGGGGATCCTTGTATCCCGACGATCCCCCGTCAATTGAAACGGAATCTGTTGACTCATGCCTCGGCGATGAAATACAAGATTCTGAAATTAACAATCAAAATGACATATTGCCCCGAATTATCATTCCAACAATTCAAGAACCCCCCGATCCTTCGCTCCCAATTTCGATATCGCCTCCGGCGTCCAGGCGTGGATATTCAGAGCCAGTGGTTCCAAATTTGCAGCATCGAAGAAGAAGTTCATCGTTCACTGCATCGCCTATACCACACAGATTTGTGGAGCAAATGAGGCCTAGATCTGTTGCATTTTACGACCGTGAACCGGATAGGGGATTTGGCAACAGTGGCGACAGTTATGATTTCACTGGCGGCCACCCCCCTCATGAAGTGTACTTTGAATTCCCGGAGTATAAAGAGGACGTGACTGAAGGTCCAATTACATCAGTGTTCGGAGGTAAGCATGACAGACAATTGAGGTTGCACAGAATTTGCACACTTGTTTGTTAATAGCAGCGAAGCGATAGATTAGGCTGTTATTGGTCTGCTCTTGGTTTTTACAATTCAATGAATTTGAATTGTAGTGGGGCGCTGTCTTTTTTTACAATCCAAAGTATTTGGATTGTATTGGTGTGCTGTCTTTTTTTTAAGATCTGTTCACGCTTTTTTCAGCTTTTTCACCTTTTAATCATGCTGGAGTAGTGAGCGAAAAAGCGAGCAAGATTTTTTCTTTCAACCTTTAAAGTGGAGTGAGAAATTGGATTTGGAACAAATTTTTTGAACGGTTTTTGAAAGCAAATTTTTCAAGTGCGGCATTTTGACTGCTGTTTTTAGCATTTCATCTCTTGGGTGCTAAAATTATGATTCAATTGTGTTCTAATTGCGTCTTTTTGCAATGAATTGAACTAATCAACTGGCAGCTAAGCTTTTTTACTGTGACACTGTTTGATGTCATAAACTTTTTTGGAAAATTTGATTTTTGCTCCCTTTTTTATTTTTCTGTTGCCTTATCGCCAAGTATCAATAATGACAATATCACTGATTGCTTTGGTTGCTAATGAAGCGTAAATGAATCTAATTAAGTGTTTGAGTTTACGGCTAGTGGTTTTTATGACTTTGAAACTATTTGTTCTTAGAATATTTTAATGATTTTCTTTGGTTTTGAGAATCTGTTGTAGTTTTTGTTGTCTCACCTTTTAATCACTTCTGGGAAAGGCGTATAGGTTGCTAATATGAGTTAGTTTAATCGATTTAATTGTTTTTTGTTGAAAACTATTTTTTCTTTTACTTTGACTTCCACTCTGTTCAAGAAATTTTATCAAATTTTTGATGTTTACAAGTTTTATTGCTCAAGTTGTTTTCTTATCTCTTAGTCTCCATATTGACAAGTTTTATCGGTTTCCCCTAATTACCCTAATTAAGGTAACTAATCAATTTTTTTAAGCTGCTTTTTTATTTGACTTTACGCTCTTCGTTTTCAAAATATTTTGCCGAGTATTTCAGTTTTTAGTTTTTGCTGTACTTATTGCTGTTTTATCACTTCATATCCTTGATGGCAGACTTCACTGGTTGCTTATGAGAAGCTAATGAACCTAATTAGTCGCTTTTGGCCTTAATTTTTTTGTGGTCCTACCACTCGGTCTCAAATGCAACAATAAACTCGTACTGGCCTTCTTTTGCGGCTTAATTTTTGTCAATTTATGGGTTCCAATTTTTAGCTGACGTTTTCATTCACTGAGATATCATTTGTTTTTGAAAGATTTAAATGAATTTGTGAGTTGCTTTTATTTGTAGTTCTCATCCCTTTTTCAGCCAGTAGAACTGCTATTATTTTGCCTGAGGATAGTTATACTTGCTTACCAAATATTTGATCTATAAAACAACACTGATATGTAGCTTTTGACTAGAGTGCATTTTACTGACATTTTGTTTCTTTTGGAATTGATCTCTTTAGATGAGCAAGCTTCTGATTAACTTTTTTTCGAACAATACTCCCACGAAGTGAGAATCCCCTGAAAATTTTCTCAAAATTATATGCTCAGGTCTTTGAAATGTCTTTCGTTGAGATGAAGTTATAGATGACTGCAATATCCTTAAAGTCGTGTTGGTCGTAATTACGAGCGAGAAGTTTAATTGGTTTTTGATTTGATCAATAGACTATAAAAAACTAAACAACTAAATTTAATATTTTGGACTTTTCAAGTTGACGTTTTACGTGTTTTTACCCTACATACGGTTCCGCTACCCCTCCTCTGATGAACCTCAATATTCTTGCTCCTTTTATTATGAAGTTCTAAACTATTGGATCTTTTCAACAATTGCCCCCCATTTTGCATAAGGAGGGCTATTCTAGAATTTAAGAGATCGATTTATTAACCAATCAAAGACTACTATTATGTGAGATTTAATCCAGAAAACGCGGGTTGTTAATCTTTTCGCTTTGCCATAGCATGGCGTGTTTTATTCTATTCAGTTTAACATGTTATGAGCATATGTGGAAAGTTATTAGTAGTCTGATTGGTTAATAAATCGCTCGCCTCAATTCTATTCAAGAATGGACCTTTTGCAAGGGGTGGTGGCAATTGTTGAAAAGATTCAGGCAGGCTGCTACGACTTATAAGAGAGCCGAAGTTAAAAGAGCCTAAAGTTTATTGAAATTATTTGTCAATAAATTAAGATAAATTTTGCAGCCAATAAAATTGCCTTCTGAAATGAGACTACCAAATTCTCAACCAATCATAACTGGGTATCTGAGAAATTAAATTTTAATATTTTCTAGTAAAAGAACTTGAAAGCGAATTTATAACTAATTATCTTGAAAATATCGTGGGTCGTGGCCGGTCACTTGAAAGAGAGCCGAAGTGAAAAGAACCGAAAATTTATTTAAATTATTAGTCGATAAATTAAGATAAATTTTGCATCCAATTAAATTGGCTTCTGAAATCAGACTACCAAATTTTCAACCAATCATAACCGAGTATTTGAGAAATGAAATTTTGATACTTTCTAGTAAAAGAAACTGAAAGCGAATTATTAAATAATTATCCTGAAGTTATCGCGGGCCATGGCCATGCCTCAGCGGCTTATGGGACTTGATATGAAACTATCACAACCGAACATGAGACCAATTAACCCACTTAAGTACTTTTCTTGGTAATCAACAAACAATTTAGGGTAATTAAAGACAACTTTTTGCTTTTGGCTCTTTTTAAATCAAGTCAGGTTTCGGCGCTTTTTAACGTCGGCTCTTTATAACGTCGGGTCTCTTGCACGTATCCGTCGTGGCCATGCCTCAGCGGCTTGTGGGACTCGATATGAAACTATCACAACCGAACATCAGACCAATTAACCCAATTAAGTACTATTCTTGGTAATCAATTAACAGTTTAGGATAATTGAAGGCAACCTTTTGGTTTCGGCTCTTTTTATCAAGTCTGGTTTCGGGGCTTTCTAACGTCGGCTATTTATAACGTCGGCTCTCTTGCACGTGACCGCTATGACTAACTCGCAAAATAGAATAGTCCAATGTTCTGTCATAGCTATGGATATGAACATCGACGTACTCTAATTCTAGAGCTTGTTTGCTATAGGCAAGCTAAGCAAATTCATACGTTAAGCAAATTGGCTGAACCGAATTTTGTTGCGAATACCACAGAACTGAACAGAATACGCAAAAGAGAAAGCAAATTTGCTTCATTTTACATTAAAAGGAGCACTTTTACTGTTCTACTCGATATAATACATTCAAAACGTCTGTTTGAGCCTTTTTTAAGCGAAACAGACTGCAAAAATGTTTACCTTTTTAGACGAAAATTATACCATAGGCCTTAAACTTCTGAGCAAAGACTGGAAAGACAAAATTGGGGATCATTGAGATTTTATGAGAGGACAGGGCTAAGTTTTGTCATTCTTGGATTTGTAAAATCGCACAGATAAGAATGATTTGCAACCGAAAAATGCGTGATCATACTTACCTGGCGTCGGCCGTCCCTTGTTTTAGTGGAAGGCTAACTTTCTCTTTATCCCTTTAACTAGTGGATATTAACTACGCTCGTGTTATTGAACTGCATTATAATAAACCATTCCGATTCTACTCTACATAGAAATACAATTAACCGTTACAATTCTACTACAGCGCTCGAAATAAATACTAACTATAGTATTGTAATACAAATAGCTACAGTTGCTTACTGATTACCAGTTCTGATAGCACAGTAGGAACGCTCCACTACCCGAATTCAGAATTAGTCTGGTGGGACCGCGCAGACGGGGGTTTCGATACCCCGCCTCTCCGACAAACTACCTAAGGGGTTTTGCTTATTATATATAACTAAACGGGTATTGCTTATTACTATAAACGTTTTGCTTATTATAACATTGACCCACACCGTATTGTCAGTAGTCCCTCTTTTTTAAAATTGTATAGCTTTCAGCTCCAACCGTATTACCCGCTGTCCCTTTGCCTGCTATCTTCAACAAAAATAACCCTCCTTTCTTTTTACCTTTTTGGGGGGAGAAGAGCAGAAAATGGAGAACGTGAAGTCTTTTGCCACCGTATTACAACAAAACCAGCTCGATACCAAAAAAAGTTCTAATATCCAAATCTTGAAAATAATACCACCGTTTAGCCGAGATCATGTCAAATCAATAGATAGGCTGAATGAAGCATATGGACAATGTGCAGAAAGGATTTTGGCTGTACTGCCAGACCAAATCCAAGACAAAACAGCGATTTCGCGAACTTTTACTACAACGACAAATGGAAAAAAGTTACACTCTCTTACGATTATTGCACCTCCTGAATCTGAACCGTATATTACGGCTATGAAAACGGAAGGTATTGGCCTTATGGGAAAGACCATCTATCCTGTTGGCTTTATCCCTAAACATCAACGATCAGGTGAATTCTATCCAAGGAAAGTCAAGATAAAACTCTGCCACTTGCCTTTTATATGTAACGATTCGGAAACAAAAGCTCTACTTAAGCTTCCTCAAGGCATTGAACACAGCCCTGTTCTACAGAGAGAGACTTTTGAGCTTGAAAACGGACGCAGTGTACACACTGGACGCGCAACACTTGAAGTTATTCTGAAAAATGAACAACAAAGAGCTGAATTGACTGACTGGTCTTATAATAACGCAATGGGAGAAGGTGCATTCTGGAACGATCTTAACATAACTTTCCATGCACCCTCACTACATATGTGCGAACATTGTGAGAGCGAAGGTCGTCTTAGCAAAGGACATCATAAAGATTGGTGTAACCTAATCAAAAAAGTAGTGGCACAAACGCAGTATATGCCCGCTACGGAAGATATTAGTGAACAGGTCGCAGTTACGAATGAGAAGCAAGAAACAAACCCACCACTGATTATTGACTCGGATGACTCACATCCTAATTTACTCATCGATGAAGCGCCTGCTACGCAGACTTGCGAATCAGAAGAAACCTTAGCAGAAGACTTTGTAGAGAGAACTGAAACAAACTGCCCCATGCCTAAAAGCGTTCCTTATAAAGATACACCAAAACCAAACTCACAAATCAGTAAAGCCACATTCTTCACACTACCAAATGACCGCGAAATGTCACCATTCAACTTTGTAAGGCTTCAACGGCGTTCGAGGCCGAATAGTCGGATGCGCCGGAAATTCAAAGAACGAGCTCAAATACGTAAACCGGATGACCGTGACCAGCCGGTTGAAGATTATTAAAGTATACCAATGATTCCTAATATTTTCAGTCTAAACGCATTTGGAGTTGGCAATTCCGCAAAACTCCTTGGTATTATTACTACTTGCCAGAAAAAGTCTGGAAATCAGTATTTCATTATCTGCCTTCAAGAAACTAAAATTCAATCCCTATGCAATACAGCCCTCAATTTGTTAAATCATCATAACCTTGACTTTTGCCTCACACCGGCGAATAACAAATCCGGCGGACTAATCACTATTTGGCCAAAGAACATTAAAAACGTGAAAATGACGGTCAGCAATCCAGCTTGCCATGTAGTTTATATTCCGTTATACAATATATATCTGTGCAATGCTTACCTAAATCAAAATGAACATGCTAATAGAAGCATGATGTTAAAACAAGCCCTTTCAGCCTTTCACTGTTGTCAGCTTATAATTGCTGGAGATTTCAACTGCTTTAACTACGATCAAAGCAACAGCTCGCTGCCACTTCGAAGTTTTGACCCGCGGCTTTCTCGCTATAAGCACTTAGAACCCACGCTCAGTGACCACAAATTGGATGACACAGCGGCCATTTATGGCAGCAAAGATTATACCCACTACGATAAGAAGCACCGCTCTCTCTCTAGAATTGACTACATTTTTACAAACATGCGAAATACATGCTTTTGCTTGAACACATTTCCCAGCGAAGTGTCTGACCACTTCATTCTACACCTCCACATGAGTCAGGAGGAGGATTATGAACGAGGAAGAAGTTACTGGAAATTGAATGATGCAGTGTTGTTTCCCAATAAAAGTTATATTAGTTCGCTGCTTTCAGAGTTCAGAGACAATAACGGGGTCACGAATTTCGAGAACTACGATCGAAATAAGTGTTTGATAAGAGATACTCTTAGGTCTATGTGTATTGAAAAAGCAGCCGTTGAGGCCCAACTGTTAAGTTGGCTAACTACCCGACGCTCTCGTCTGCTAAGACAAATAACAGATAACAAACAGATTAATTTAAAAGATATAGAGGAGTTTGATAAAGTGAATACCATCATCTCAGATGAAGCCCGCCAGAAGAACAACCTGAAGTTTAAGAAGTTCAAAGGTTTCTGGAATGACTGTGCCAACTGTGACCCACATGCAATGAAAACTTCACAAAAACAGAATGGGACTAATCAGATAAACGAACTTGAGCATAACGGAGTTGTGCAAAAAGACACAGACTCAATTTTGAATAGCTTCTTTAAACACTTTTCCGAAACCTATAAGAATCTACCAGTTAACCATAGCAAACAGCAGGCTGTCATTAAGCTGTTTTGTGAGAGGAACGCTTCAAATCCTTCACTATTGTCCGAAAATTCTATAACAAGTGATGAAGTTGTTGCTGCTATCAGGAAATTAAACATAGATAGCTCACCTGGTCCAGATGGACTAACATCCCAGTTCTATAAACTATTCAAAACAGAGCTTGCCCCAACACTTGCAGCAGTTTATAATGAATCTGCAATCCGAGGTTACTTGCCCTCATCAATGCATAAAGCTGTTATCAAATTGATTCCAAAAATTGATCAACCAAAGTATGTCGTGAATTACAGACCGATAAGCCTCCTAAATACCGATGTCAAAATTTTTGCGCATGTATTAGCAGAAAGAGCCAAACATATGTTCAAAAAAGGTGATTCACAAACATCAACATGCGTACCTCTCTGGTAGACAAATCAATGTAGCCCTCTCCAAGATTGCGCGTGCTACCGATAAATTGAAGAATAGTGATGGAGCGATCGTTAATATCGATTTTGAAAAGGCGTTCGATACGATTGATCGAGATTACATTTTTCGATTACTAAAAGAACTTGGTGTACCTGAGTTCTTTCTGAAGTCTGTCAAGGCTCTTCATACTGGAACTAAATCTATTATCGAAGTCAATGGACACTTGTCGTTAGATTTTACCTCGGAACGCGGTGTCAGACAAGGCTGTCCGTTGTCAGCAATTCTCTTTATTCTTGCTCTAGAACCCCTACTCCAATTTATCCAACACTACGGAAAAATAAAACGGCTTTCGGGATCCAAGGTTGAGGCATATGCAGACGATGTTACATGCATTATAGACAGAAGTGGAATTCAACCTTTGTTTGAGCTGGTGGAGTCATTTGGAGACTGCTGCCAGCTTAGAATAAACCAACACAAAACTGAAATCCTGACGACAGGGCTACTATCAGGTTTCTCATGCACACGGAGAACCAAAATATTAGGCGTTTCCTTTGGGATAGAAGCACCTCCAACCAATTTACTTGATTTTACGAAAAAAGCTATTGTCATACACCAAGCCAAGCTTAATCTTTGCAGAACTCTACGTGCCAAAGCTGGCTGTATTATGACTTTTGTAATACCCAAACTACTTCACACTGCGCGACATAGTGAATCAAGGCTTTCTGACCTTTTGAAGTCACAGTCAGCACTACTCAAGTGTATTTTCCCGAGCTCAAAATACGACATTAAAGCTGATTTTCTATATCAACAAAAACAATTAGGTGGAATTGATTTTGTCTATTTACCTGCACGAATACTTTCTGCAAAGATCATAGATTTCTTTCAACTCAAAAATAACACAAGGTCTACGCCCTTGATGAGTAATAGTTTGAAAAGTCTATTGAAACATATGAACCTATCCATGACGGTTTCCACAGAAAACATCCTCGTAACGAATACTACCACAAACGATTTTCTTCATATTACAACAGCTACCAGTTTTCGGAAAATTTACAGTTTCATTATCTCCTGCAGATTTGCCAGCAGCATTGTCGTTGATAGACTTCAAAATGCTGCGGAATATTATAGATGCTCTGCAAACGGCTTGATAAAGTTCTCTGCAAAGGTTTGGAGCTCGAAATATCTTTTCCCTTTTGAAAAAAATGCACTCTATCGTCTGACATTCAAATGTATCCGAGACAAACAATCAAGGTGGCTCGATGGCATAGAGTTCTCACCAACGTGCAGTTATTGTGATGAGGAGTTTGAAACAACGCAACACCTTCTTTTTGAATGCAAAAAACTAGAAAACTTCAGATCACTTCTAGCCTCAAACTGTTGGACTGACATATTTGAGAGTAAAGACTTGATTATACTCCGATTTACGAGCAGTATTCTACTAGGGTCTTTAAAAAATACCCCATCTGATTCAGTGAACTACCTTAACATGCTTCTTCGTTTGTGAACTAACCTCATCCTCTTTATTCCTTACCCTAATGTAAATTTATTTTTAATGTCTGTTTAACCTAATCTTCTGAATTTAATATTTAAAACCTGGCGTCGGCCGTCCCCCGATCAAGCAGAGGGGTGGCCCAGGGCGAGGCTTCCGCATTGCACTGAGCGGAGGTTGACCCCTGCGATTTCTCCAAAGCGAGAAACTCGGACGCACAATTTCTTAGTGTTGGGACTGCGTTCGCGCTCTCCCTGATCAATGTGAACTGCTCATTACTTCTTTATCTATAGCGTTGTGAGTTACGCATGAGCAGAGGTTGTCATGTGTGACTTTACTTTGCCATGTTTTAGGTATCAAGAAGAAATTCAACGAAGCCTTCAGCTGGAAAGAGGACGTAGGAAACCACGTGGGTGGTTCTCCACAAAGAAAAAGGACCAACTCTGAAAGTGCGCTGCTGACTCAAATGAGATCTGAGAACATTGAGGAACTGGTTGAATCTATGAACGAGCTGAATGAAATTGCTAGTCGGTCAAGTCACCCTCTCCTGAATGACAACGGATCTTTATCAGAAACAAGACAACGCAAGCTCACAATCGCATCGTCCGTGTCATCAATTGGACGACCGAAGGGAGCGGTCGAGCATTCGGAAGCTAACCGAAAGCAGATCGCTGACCGGATTGACCTGATTCGAAAGAATAAAGAACGCAAACAGGTGATGCAGAGGTTCTGGATGCCTGATTCAACGAGCTCTGAATGCTACAACTGTTTGCGACCTTTCACCAAAATCCGCCGAAGGCATCATTGCAGAATTTGCGGCAATATCTTTTGTAATAAATGCTGCAGTAGCTATCTCGCAATGGCCATAAATGTTGGTCTCGCCAGTAGGAGCGAGCGAACGTGCAACTATTGCAAAGAAACTGCGGAGAATTTTTGCGGTCCAAACCCCGTTCCGAGTATTGAAAGTGTAAATATAATGGCAACTTCAGCTAATCGTAATAGCTCCTCAGGATTACCAAAAGCTTCAGAACTTCCTAATTGGGTGAAAAAGATATCGCCTATGCTTGGTCGAAGTGAAGAGTTCAGTTCAAGTTCCATGGACGGAATCTATCGTGAGAAGTTACTGCAAGATTGCCTGGACGATTTAGAGAGAATCTGGCAAGACATGATGGCTAACAAACAGGGGCTTCCTTTTGTGAAAGTGAGGTATCACTTGAGAACGTACACAGACTGCATGTCAGGACAGGCTATTGTGGACTGGTTGAGGCAGAACGACAAAGTCAGAGGACCAGGTGCTAATTTACAGGTAAATTGAGTTTCGCTGACGAATGAATATTTTTTCGCGGCACAAATCTTTTCTGTGGATTATCCTTTTATTAGCCTAATACTGCCTATGATGATTAATACGCCGTTATTGTCACTTTCGAATCAGTACCTCAAAGTGTGATAGGAAAGCTACAAGCAACTACTCCACTTTGTGTAGGAACGTCTTTTGGGAGTGAGACTTTTATAAAAAGAGATTTTCCACTAAAAGTTGCTTAAGGTCTTAAATCCCGACTTTTTCTTTTAAATCCCGACTTTTCTTTCACTTTTCGTCCACTTTTATCCCTCATCTTCAAAAGTCTTAACCTCACTTGAAGCCTTCCTGACACGATTTGCTTCAAGTTCCCAACACGGCGCTGGCCGAAATGAGCCAGTTAAGTGCACTTCTCTCTGAAGCACGAAACATTGCAGACGAAACATCACAAGATGAACAAAACTTCGTTCAAGTCAGAAACAAACGCAAACGAACCTGAAATTATCCAAAAACCAACTCTGAAACAATCAGACCAGTTATAATAACGGCTAATCCAAGGCCAACACAAGTTCAATTTGCCCTTTCGATGAGAAATAGTTTCAACTCAAAATTAATTGCATCAAAGAACTTCCAAACAACAATGACCTCTTTATCCAACCCGAAGACAACTTGTCTTTCCAAACACTTCTACTAACGCAAGAAACACTCTGCCAAAAGCCAAATCTAAACCCAGTTTTGTAATTGTAAACGTTCATCATAGCATACAAGAAAACAAAGTGAAGGAAGAACTTCTCAACAACATTGCTATGGATGTTATCAAGGTTCTTCGGATAACAAGCAGGGCCACCGGGAAACCAACGAAACTGGTTCGCGTGATAACTGATTGCTCAAACCATGTTACAGCCGCAATCAAACGGCGTTGAAGTAGGCTGGGTGCTTCACCGCTGCGAACCAAGTAATGAACCACCTCACATTAAACAATGCTTCAAATGTCAAAGTTTGGTCATTCGGCAAGCGATTGTAAGCACGCAACAATGTATAGAGGCTGTCCCGCATATCAGAACGCCGTGACTGAAACAAATAAACAGAAACAAGAAACGAATTACTCAAGTGCCATTTCATGGAAAGATACTCAAAACACTCAGTCATTAACCACTGCAAAAATTATTTTACTAGTTGCTGAAGTTCTCAGTAAAATAAGAAACAGTTTTAATTCAATGTCCTATAGCGATATTATCAGCATCATTAGCAACAGTGCCTCCAGAGTGTTTAACGAAAGAATAGATGGACTAGAATAGAAATTCACGATAATATCAGGAAAACAAACCTGATGCAAACTGTTAACACAAACATGATTCATTCTAGCAGCCAACAAAAGTTTCAAAATGGACAATTTTACAATGGAACTGTCGTGGCTTAGAAAACACAATTCATGAATTGTTCTTGTTTCTGACGAAAGAAAACATTGACATTGTTTGTTTAAATGAAGTCAAGAAATGGCAAAAACGTTTCTTACATCAACAATACTTCATTGTAACAGAAGCAAAAGCAAGCAGTTTTTATGGGTCTGTTATCATTGCAAAGAAGGGCATAAGGTCAAAGAGGTCAGACCAATTATATCCAGAAAAAACAGAAGCGGACAGGCATTAGAGATAATCGATGTAAACTTAGAAACACCAATCATTGGGAACTTATGGATAGTCAATGTTCACAATTCACCCAATCAAGACCTAAATTTTACTGAAATATTTGACAGCAACCTCCAGAACATGTTCATCTGTGGTGATTTCAATTCTCCTCATCAAGAGCTCAACTGTACATACAACACCGAAAACGGCAAAAAACTGCTGGAATTAATTGACGACGGAAACTTCAAACTACTGAACAACGGTTATCCAACCTATCAATGTTATCATCATAAGAGCCAGTCTTTCTGCAGTCTTTCAATATTTTGACAGTTTTCAAGTAATAGACGATTTCGGCAGCGACCACTCAGCGACACTTACCTCATTGAAGTTGAAACTTCAAACAGAATTCGATTTAAAAACAAAAGTCATTCTCAAGAAGTTCAAAAAACATGCAAAAGTCAATTACAAAATTCCTGCTTATACCCGCCAAATTATCCAAACGAAGAAAATCTGGATGAAATGAACCATAACCTCATCGAACTAATTCATAAATAAATCGAACAATCCTACGGAAATAATACGAATCATCAAATTAGTCCAGAGATAATCAATCTAATCAAGCAAAAGAAAAAGATAAGGAGGCAACTAAAAAGTGCAAAGGATGACACTTTCTATCGATTGAGAAGGGAAATCAATTTCTTGCAAAGAGGAATCAGAAGGGCTATCAAATGTTTGATTGAAAGACAAAATAGAAAGCTAATTGAAACAGCGAAACAAGCGGGAATTAAGGGGTTCTGGAAAGCAATCAAAACCATCAACAGCGATAAACAACAGTCAAGCGGATCACATTTACAAATAACGTTTAAGACAAAATTGCTGCAACTGACCATGAAAAATGTGAAAAGTTTAAAAGCCTACTGAGTGAGACAATGAAAGAACACCAATACGAAAATGAAGATTTACAGAGGTATTTTCTTGAGAAAACAAAAACAAAACTTCTATTAGAAACCGATCCAAAAGAAATAACTGAAGACAGTTTCTTAAACCTTGAAGAGTTCAATAAAGTTTTGAAACACAAGTAAATCATGTTCCGGGCCAGACCAAATAAGCTATCAGCTACTGAAGGCGCTACCAAAAAACATTAAAGCTTTCACATGTATAATTATTTCCTCCTCAATTAACAATTCTTACGTGCCATGCCTTTGGAAAGATTACAGATCAATTAGCCTTACCAATTGCATTGCAAAGGTCTGAAACTGTTCTTAAAAATCTCATCCTAGACCACTGTGAAGCAAGCAAAGTCTTTGGACCACAACAATGTGCATACAGAGCAAACAGATGCACAACCGATAATCTCCTTGTTTTGACTCAGCATATAAGTGAAGCATACCAGTGGTCAGAAATGGCGGGACTCGTCTGCCCCGATGTAGAAAATGCTTTTGATGCAGTCTGGAGATTAGGGTTGATTGACAAACTCAACTAAATCAGAATACAGAAGAAAATCATCAAATGGGTGAATTTTTCTCACAAAGAAACGTATACGTGAAAATCAAGAATACAAGAAGCGAGAAATTCTCACCAACAGCTGGGATCCCCCAGGGTAGCTCTGTGGCGCCCATATTGTTCTTAATTTATGTCTCTCATTCCAGAAACTCCAGCAGAAATTTCTCAGTTCGCAGATAACCTTGCATTATTTTACAAGTCAAAGTCCAGTCAGTTAATACAAAGCAAACTCCAAGCTTCACTTAACAAAGTTGTGTGATAGGCTGAAAATCAAAATAAATCCCGCCAAAACAAAGGACATGCTATTCAGAAACACTTCGAAAAGACAAACAAGCCTCAGCCTAAACATCAACGGTAAACAAATTGAAGAAGCGAACACCATCAAGTTCCTAGGAATAACCATGACGCCACACCTAAATTGGAATGAACATCGTAAAGACATCACAACCAGAGCAAACAAGCAAATCTTCCTGCTGTGGCGTTTACTTCTGCTGTACAAGTCCTGGATCCGGCCTTTATTTATATATGCAAACGCTTGCTGGCTCAATCAATCGCAAACGGTTATTTCTCTTACGCGAAAAGCGCAAAACAGAGCACTGAGATAGCGTGCAGAAGTTACATGAAGAATCTAACTCACCTACTATAAGAAACATTCACATACGACTGGCAAAAGACTACATCAAGCACGCAGAAAAGAACAAAAGCAATTTTATGCCCTATAGAAAAGAAAAGGCAATGTCCAAAGAACAACTGCAAAATACATTGGACCTTCTGATTGGTTAGGTTACCTGAAAATCAAACCTATTCCTCTGATTTACTGATTTAAGTGGGCCTTAAGTGCTCGTAAGAAATTTTCAGCCACTAGCCTCCAAGTATGCGGTTCACTAACTGTGTTGGGGGAACTATGCTTATGCTGTGAAGGGCGGTTCGTAGAGGTTGACACCCCACACACACACACACACACACACACACACACAACACACACACACACACAACACACACACACACAGACACACACACAACCTCCCCTCACTTCAACCCCCCTCACCTCCCCTCAATCCCCACTGTTCGTTCAGGCCGTAAGGGCCCCGTGCAGCAATAGACTACCTCCCACCGTTGCCCCCTCCCGGTGCAGCACCCCCGCGCTGCGCTCACCTCATGCCCCTTCAATTAAGCTAAAATCAGCCTCCCTAAACAGTGGCTAACTACTGACAAAGCCAACCGGTCGTTGGAGAGAAATTGGTCCGACTTCTCGACCAGCTATTATAGCTTTCTTTACTATTAAAAAAATTTGGGTTTTTTTGATGCTGTGTCTTGTTGACATCTTTTTTCTTGACTTTGAACTTTTGATCGAGATTGATAGGCACAGCGGGTATTAATTCGCAAAAGAGGACCTCAGCTGGCTTTAGTAGCCTTCTAGGTGCCTAATACGCTGAAACTGCTGGAAGGCCTAAAATCATGTGAAAAGGTCAATTTTTCGCTATTTTTGAGCCTTGAAGGAAGCAATTGTTCCTTGAGCTTTTAAGGCAGCAATTTTCGTCAAATTTCTTTAATTTTTAATTGCTCTCAAACGATGTTTGGAGCAATTATGTTAGTTCTGTTGTCCTTTTTTATGCATTTTTTCGTCCGATCCATCTGACTTTTCGTCCTCCTCACACACAAACCGGTTAGCCCCTGCCCCCTATTACTTGCATCCCTATGCCCCGGCTGGCTACTACCGAAACCAACTGCTCGCCGGTCGTTTGGGAGCAATTCAGCCGACGTTAGTCGGTTATGTTTTTAATATTTTTCTTGTCAGTTTTCCCCCTTACCCAAGATTCCTTCATTACCCCTATAACAATGTCCAATTGTAAACCAACGCCGAAAACATACTCAGAAGTTATTCAAAAAACTACACCAAAAAAT
>NC_134474.1:49183568-49238637 GCF_964194025.1 Convolutriloba macropyga | reverse complement strand
TTTCACGCTTTCTACGTGTTGAACCACTCAAATCAAAATATGCAACAACAACAGCTGAAGCCTTCTAAACAAATTTTTAAGCAGAAACAGCCGAAAAAAAATTTGGGTGGATGCTGGAACATAGTTTAAGGGAAGTTTTTAAAACACTTTGTCAGAGGAGAAACATTGAGATTTATCAAACTTTCAGCGAAAAGAAGTCTGCTTTTGCTGAAAGAAACATCCGCTCTTTAAAGAACATTATTTACAAGTATCTGGAAGAAAAATGGACATATTCATACATCTCTCAGTTGAAAAATTCTGTGCAAACAATAAACTCACGCGTCAACAGTGTAACAAAAATAGCTCCGAACAAAGTCACCAAAAAAGACGTTCCTTATCTATTGTCATTAAACACAATTGCGTCTGAGAAATTAGTTAGTCGACCAAAATTTCGAATTGGTGATTTTGTTAGAATACCAAAAGTTGATTTACCCTTCCGAAAAGGTTATAAGCAGACATTTACCAACGAAGTGTTTGAAATTTACAATATTCCAACAACAAACCCTCCAACCTACAGCCTAATTGACTCGAATCAAGATCAAATCAAGGGTAAGTTCTATCAGTTGGAATTAGTGAAAGTTGCTGACAATACTGAAGCGTTCACAAAGCATGAATGAGTTTACCATACATTTAGTTTCATCAGCTTCATGAGCATCTTCCCAGAGAATACTTTGGCTAACTTCAAAAACTTTTTTAATGAAGAAATCAGCCTGGAAGGTGATTGGAGAGTAGCTTTGAGTGAAATTATGTTCCCGTCCAGAATCAACCAGGTTAATAGCACTCGAATCATAAAGTATTCCTCTGAAGGAAACAAAAACCATCAGAGAAGTATTCCAACTGGTGCTGTCTCAAAACCATACAAAGGGGAGACAGTCTTGATCAATGCTGGAAGCTATGAGAACTCCTGATAAAAGCCATCAAGACAGCGACTGGTCTAACTAAATGCAGTAATCAGTACAATAAAATCACAGGCGTTTTGGTTTTGTTTTTTGGCAAAAATGAAGGAATTACATTTCCTGACGAAGAAATACCAAGCATTCTGGGCTTTGGAGGAATCAAAGATGGCTCAGGCACTCATATTGGTTATAAAATGATAGACTCCTTTGACAACTTGGCAATGAGTGACGGAGAAGCGAAAGCTTTTGTCGCTGATTACCCCTTTTGATCTGCTTGCTGGAAAACAATTGATATTTGTATACAGCAACATAATTGAGTATCAACATATTGTAGACACAAAAGCTCCGCTGATTCGTGTCATTGATTCAAAACAACGCCTGAAAAACGGTAACCTTTGTGAAATTGAACCTACGCATAGAATAGTTTTTAGCAATTTGGAATATAAGAAATTGTTGTCAAACAATTTTCAGTGTATTGAGGTTCAGTTGAGAACCAAAACTGGCAAATTTATTCCTTTTACGGGAACAGGAAAAGTTGTTCTGACTTTAAACTTTAAAAAATTTAATTAAATAGAAGCTTACTATCAACAGCAATCAGTTTCACTATACTTTGCAGGACACTATCGTCAGCGAGGTAGTGGGTTCGGTGCTTTAGCAGATGGAATTGGTAGGGCGGCCATACCAATAGCTAAAAATTTTTTGTGGCCTGTTGCTAAAAAGATTGGAAGAGAACTGTTTGTACAGGCAGCACCAGAGATTGTTGACGTTGTTACCAAAAAGAAGAGTCCTAAAGAAGCACTCAAATCATCTGTTCAGAAAACGGTAAAGAAACAAGTCGGTGGCTCAAGAGCCCGAATTGGAGGTTTTCGTGGTGGAAATGTTTACAAAAAACAGAAACAGAGCGGTCCTGTCAAATCCCGAAAAATCATTCAGAGAAAACAACCGTTACTGAGAAGTCGGTCAGATTTCTTTTCCAAAGTGAAAAATGAATACTAATTTATTGCCAGCAGAGGCAACACACACAACTCTAGACTTGTTTGAAAAGCAGCCGCTCCTTATCACATTTGACAATACTTTTATACAAAAGGTTGGTCCATCATATTCACCGGATGGCCCAATGCTGGAATTCGAAGTTGTTGGCGACAGGAACAACTTTATTGATTTACAAAAATTTCTTCTTGAAATAAAATGCAAAATCACGAGAACCAATGACGCCGATTTGAGAACTGGTGCTGATGCAACAAACACAGATTCGCCGTATTTTAGCAATAACGCACTGCACTCTCTGTTTTCAGAATGTACAGTATCGGCAAATGGTGTTAAATTGTCAAATACAAACGGCAACTACGCACACAAGGCTTTCATAGAAACAGAATTCTCATCCGGAAGAACAGCCAAGAAAACTTGGATAGTTTGTCAAGGCTATTATTATGGAGACGAACCGGCTAAAATTGATGGAGCTGACAACAGAGCTACTGATGTTGCTGCTCGAAAAGCTTTAGTTGCTGACTCTCTGGAATATTCTCTACTTGGAAAACCAGCCAGTAATATATTGACCTGTGATAAACATCTTCTCAGTGGTGTTACCCTACGCATCTCCTTCAGAAGGTCTCCAAACGATTTTAACGTCATATCCGAATCTAACAAACATTACAGAGTAAAAATTGTTGAAGCAAATCTTTGCGTGCGCAAAATGACCGTGACTGATCATGTGTTGTCTGCGACAGAAAAAACTTTGCTTAAAACACCAGCTGTCTATCGGTACACGGAGGTGTTGCCTAGAACTTTTCTTGCCACAGCTGGCATCCGCAGTTGGAGTCAAGAAGACATCTTCTCGAAAGAACCGGTTCGAAGAATGATTATTGCAATGTCAACAAATCAGTCATATTTAGGAACTAACCGAAGGAATCCTTTCCACTACCAGAAATTCAATTTGAACGAAATAGTGATTTATCGAAATGGACTACCGGTTGTTGGAACACCTATTTCAACAACCTCAGATCATCGTGTCTACTTCAACACGTTTGAAGCTCTAGATTTTCTTGATAAAGGGGGTCATGGCATTCCCCTAGTCGATTATCCAAATCACTTCATTTTGGCCTTCGACCTTACGTCAACACAGGAGGCTTCACACGATTTCATTCATCCTGAATTAACAAGTTGTTCAATTTCAGTGGAGCTCACTTTTGGAACACCTCTGGGTGACAACGTTGAAATTTTATTCCTGGGGGAACGAAGTTCAACTTTTTATGTTAACTCTGAACGAAAAGTTACAAAAAACTCGGCTAATACATATCCCGTTGATGGATAATTTTGAGATAAGTTATCTAGTAAGTAAATGTTTTCATCCGAAGCACAAGTTTTGCGGCGTTTTTGCAGCTGATACTTTTCCTAGGCTGTCAGACAATTGTTTTGCTGTGGTCAATGCGTCAATATCAACATCATCGGGTAGTCATTGGCTATTGACTTGTAATTATGAGAAAACAATATATTTTGCTGATCCACTTGGACAAGCACTGGATTGCTACCATTTTGTATACACTCGACTGCTGCAGTTCTACTTCGAAGAAGAAGTTGTTCAATTCCTGAGATTGCAGCCAATTCAGAACCCAAACTCAAAACTGTGTGGACTCTTTTGTATTTACATTGCTCATATTATTTTCACAAATAGCTATCCATATGTACACTACATGAATGATGATGATTTGCTGCGATTTGCTAATCATATGATGTAGAACAAGTCAACCAATTTAAATTTTTTTCTATCAATTGTTTTCATAAAGTAGTAGCATTATTCCTTTGAAACTAGATGGCTCGGTTTTTTGTTGAAAAATATGCGATTAATTTTTTAATTCAAATCGAAAATTAATTTTTATATTGTCATTATCGATAATCAGGGAGCCATATCCACTAATAATAATATCAATAATTTTTAAAAGTTCAGCATAAGAAATGTTCTGATAAATACAAAAAAATCGGTTAAAAGTACAAGTTGGTATGAAATCAGTTTGAACATGAACATTCTCTTTGACAGTCTCCAGTTCAAATTTATTTGGAAGCTTTCTTTTGGCGCTACATAAATCTAACTGATGTTGGCGATTGCAAATGACTGCTTGCTCCAACTTCTCAAAAATTTCACCGTGAAAAGTGATGTTGACAGATTGTTTTGTGTGGAGTAGAAGTCTGAAGCATGTGTATAGGCAAGGAATTGAATAGGGTTTTGAAGAATTTTTTTTGAAACTCTCTGTTAATTGATCCAAAGCTGCAATAACATGATAATGTTGTTCTTTTATTCTACAAAAGTTGTTATTCCCATGCAAACTGTAAGCAAAACTGTTTTTGATTCCTTTATTATCAAATATTGGCCCACTTCTGCAGATAAAATACTGAAATTTCTTTTGAAACTGTCGAAAGAACTCAGGTGTTTGTTCAAACGTAGCCCATTACTAATACTGTGTGTTGCTCTCAGAATTTTTCTTCGCTTTCTTCTTGGACTGATCAGCAACCTGAGTTGGTTTAACCCTATTCGTCTCCGATGAGAATGCAAGATGATAACGTCGCTTTGTTCCCGTTGTCTTTTTGCATTCTTTTTTGATAGATTCCTCTGATTGTCCAGCCTATAGTTTTTCACAAAGTGAACTGTAGCTTTGAGTTAATTGTTCAAACTCAGCTAAAGATAGTGTAATTCTCTGGTTGAACTTAAAACCATCACTATTGCAATTATTTTTCCTGTCCTGGATTTGATCACGGAAGTTATCCTTTCTCAATAGTTTTACAGTTATGTATGTCCCAGTAGAGTCGTAAGTTTTTACACAAGCCACTACATAACGTTTTTCTGTACAGGTAATATCGTGAGAAAAGTCAAAGAAGGAACAATCGTCAACCACTGACATAGTTTGTTTACAAATCAAACTCGAACTGAAACTCAAACAATTTCCTATAAGTCTGCTCTAGTGCTATACAATTACTGTAATAAACTATAAAAACAAAACCACCCAATGCAAACAGTTGAACATGTAAACTTATTCAGAAATACTTCATTGACACTCTCGGTCGTCCAATAACAATCTAATACGACAACTACTCTTGTAAAATGACCTTTAGCAAGTATCATAGTGGTTAGTCATAGAAGACATTGTATACTAAAAATAGATTGGTGACTCAGGTTTTTCTTACAAGAACAACAACAACAACACAACAGCCAGCACTCAACTCCCTTCCTATTACTGTATTTTTTTCTCATGCATGATCATTTAAAGGGTTGAAAGAGTATTTGAGAGGACTGACTGATAGCAACAGACATTAAGAATACCACAAACAGTCAACAACTTTTTTTTCACTAGTTGGTAAGCCGTGATTGATTAAAATGTTTGATTATAAAACGTTTGATATAATCTTAGTACCAGATTAAATGATGTCCGCAAAAAGTTAACTTTAAGACCTGAAACCCGCTGCAAAATGCATTTCACACAATTTTAACAATTTAAATTTTTTGATATTTCCCAAAATTTTTTTGATGATTTTTGAAGTTTTTTTTTCAATGATTAGGCCCACCAGGTGAGATGAGGTCAACAAAACATCGTCTTTGAGTCCCGAAACCTAGCGCAATATGCATTTCACGCAATTTTAACACTTCAAAATTTCCGAATTTTTTTTTTCAAAAAAAATTTTTTTTTTCACTGATGAGGCTCACCTGGGCTGATTCCAAAATGACAACCACCAAAACAGCAGTGATACCTCCAATCTAACACCCAAAACAAGCCAAAATCATCAAAAACGTCTAAAACTAACAAAATTTACCAAAAATGTGTCTTCCTGGGAACGCAAGGGGGGGGGACATTTTTGTAACCCTGTGTTTGCAACGGGGGGGGGGGGGTTGGACACGAAGAAATTTTTCGAAATGTTGCTATTTTTTGGCGTTTTGCACCGCTCTTGCTAAAACGCCAAAAAATACCAACATTTCGAAAAATTTTTTCGTGTCCCCCCCCTCCCGTTGCAAACACAGGGTTACACAAATGTCCCCCCGTTGCGTGCCCAGGAAGACACTATACTACTAATATCAATTATTTAACGCTGAACAACTTTGGTGTATGCTGATGTCATATTGCAACCAATTTTGAATCAATTCGAGAAAGTGTGTTTAAATTTACAAAATTTAACCAAAAGTCAATTAAAAGAACGGAGCAGTGTTGAGAAACATAAATGCTTCTATTTTTGATCAGTTAAAATAAAAACCAGGTTGGACAATGAATTACCAGGAAGACTTGTTTTGGAAAATTATTTTGCTGTTATTATGAAAAATAACATTTTCTGTAAAGTTTAAATAATTATTTTATTTAAATTGAAAACATTGACAGGATTCATATAGAATTTCCATTGAATTGGGTATGAAACCAATTTCAGTGATAATCAATGAGACCAATTGTACAGCTCAAGCATTAAAAGTAAATTGAAGTCTCTGAAATAAATTGAAAAAGAAGAACATTTTTCCTACTTTCCTCAACTGATTGTTTTCTCGTGTTAGTTATGATTATGGACGACCCTCAAAGAGTCCCTTCAGTTTAATGTAAAACTAAAATACTCTAAAATTTAAGACCTAGGCATAAAAAGATGAGCGTGTACTTTTCCAGAAAGTTTCTAGATTTATGTTATGAAAGCAAAAATTTTTGTTATATGAAAGTGTTAATAAAAAATCGAAAATATACTTGTTACTGCTTCACATTGTGTGTTATTTAAAATGAGAAGTCAAAAGCAGGCCAATTGAAAGCTTAAATCAGAAAGATAGCTGAGCATCAACAAAAAGCAACACAAGATAAAATAAAAAAGAGCTTTCCCTTTCTTTCTCAAGAGACTAGATTCTTTCTTGTTCTGTCCCCAAATGTCAATAATGTTCTGTCCCCAAAAATTACCGAGTTGACATAAGTCAACTCGGTAATTTTCTGTTGAATCAATTGTGACGTTAACTATGGTATTATATTTAGCGTGCCTATCCACAGAAAATGACGAAAATTTTTCCTTAGGTTTTGTTCGATCTTTCTCCCAAATGGAAAAAGTTATGAAATTGAAATATTGCCTCCATTGAACCAAATAGTCTCTACAAAAGAGACTCAAATTTGCCTATAAAATAAATTGGTCAATGAGTTAGAGAAAACAGCATAAGATGAAAGATGTGTTTCAATTTGTGTGTGTGTCTTATCGTCGTTTTTTAGAAAAATTATTTCCTATAGTTTTCGTGTAAATCACCAATATCACATTCGATAAATTGGATTTAGTTGCAAAAAAGACCACAGGCAGGAACTACAATGTATTGTATTTTGAAATAGTTTAAGAATTGAAATAAGAAAAGTAAAAGTTTCTCTTCTTCATCCTTTTATAAACTTTTAGCTGTCCTGTTTAATTTTTTTTCTTTCCTTATTTTTAGCATTTTCTGTTTCGGTCATATCAAAAACTTTGTAAAACACAAAAAAACATAGCTGGCAGATTGTTAGATAATAACCGCAATAGCTTTGTAGATCTGCAGTCTAAACAACAGTAAAAAAAGAAAGACCAAGAAAACTCCTAAAACTCTTTTCATTAACAGATGAGATGTTATATTTTGATTAAGAATCTGTATAGGTTAATGCTACGTCCATTAGTTGCTAGCGGGAAAGCGAATTTTTGTTCAAACACCTTTTTCTCACTCTCTTCAGAATTAGAGCGAAAAAATTTCACGCCGCAAAACCACTCGCTTTTTCGCTCCACTTCCTGTTTCGGTGTGACCAAACTCTCCACTCCAATTTGACTTCAAAAATCATGAAAATGTGTGAACAGATCTTAAAAAAAGACAGCGCCCCAATACAATTTAAATTCTTTGAATTGTAAAAAACCAAGAGCCAAAGAGAAGTCAAATAACAGCCCCAGCTATCGCTGTCCGGCTATTAATAAACGTTTGCTTAGGTTTTCTCTCTCTTGAATAATTTCGTTTTTGAAACTATAAAAGGAAAATTTCCACGTTTTGATTTTAATTTTGTGTAAACCGATATAATTTATAATTTTTCTACAATGTAAAATAACTTATCAAAACTAAGTTATTAAAATAATTCAATACTCCCCCCACATTCAGCGCAAGTTTCTTACTGTTCCTGTTCTCCTTCTAATTTTATAAACACCCCCCTTTTCAATCTTCGGGAAAAAAAATAAAGTTACTTTAAAAAAATCAAAAGTAGCCCGTGAAGGCTACAAATCAGTGTTTTTCGTTACGATGCGTAACAAAAAGAGAAAATTTGACAAAACAAAAAGCCTGCCTATATATTCTCTCATTTTAAAAAATGGAACAATTGTGTACTACGCTCAATAAGACTAGCTATAAATACTATCCAACCCGGCCATTCTATGAGTTTGCTTTCTCAGCTAACACAACTTCCTGTCGTGTTAGTATAACAGTACAATCGTGCAAATACTTACAGATAAGAGGAGGCATACGTTATCAACGCGCACGAGATGAATTAACAGCTTCAAAAAGAATTTTACACGAGTTCATTTGCAGAGTTTAAAAGTTAATAACTTTTTAATCATCTTGTTAGTAGCTCATCGGCTATTAGTCTTCTGGATGTCCTCAGTGTCGCTTGCACACAGGCAAATAACATGAACTTGTCTCCATCTAATTCACTCATTTTCCTACTTTAAGAGAAGTGTGGATGTCAAATCGGTCTCCTTTCTTGAAAATGTCGAATGAAGCAGTGAGATATGACACGGCCCAATGTGACCATCAACCAGTAGACAGAATAAAGATATCCTTAAAGCCTATAGCTGTTAAACAGGGCAAAAGTCCAACAAGCCGCAAACATTTCTCGAGAAGGAACATTGAGTTAGCCGCAAAAGATTGTGACAGTCAACTTGGTCGGCACGGCACAGCACACGGTGCCAGTCAGTGGTCACCATCGAATCAGGTGCACTTGCTCAGAGAATTTCCTCGACCACTTAATTCCAAGCAAAGCAGAGCCAAAATCAAAATAACAGAAATTGCCAGGAGAACCTTGAATTTTAAAAAATGGAGCCATTTTTGAAAAGCATTGAAAAAATTAAATTCCCAACATTAGCATTTTTGCACCAGGATCTTGATTCGCGTAATTGCATTCACGAAGAAAAATTATATAAGGCAAACTTTCAGAAAGTAAACTCTCTGAAATTCCTAATTGAAAGAATTAGGGTTATCTAGATTAAAAACAAGGCGACTCGGTAATGTGCAATTGCACATAAGGTTCCGACCCCGCTCATCCACAATTTTGACATAATTGTCTACCAAATGAGGAAAAGATAGAAAAACACAAAAAATTCAAGTATTTTTCAGAAAAAAACTGGTGTATGAACGAAAAGATAGCCTCCAAAGCAAAAAACTCAGTGGAGTAAAAAAATCATACTTTAGATTGATGAGATATGCCGATATTAAGAAAGCGAGCGAAGACGAACTGCAAAATCAAACAACAACAACAAACATTAACAACATCAAAAAATTTATGTCCGTTTTAAAAAACAAAACTTAATAACAAAGTCAAAATAGCGTCAGATAAAACTGAAAAAAAAACCAAAATAACTTGTAATGCACCAGAAAAAAATGGTTAGTCACCTGTTCATAATAAAGCTTGGTAACAATTAGACAAAAAAGTACAGAAACTTTAAAGTTAGAAAATTCGCTGAATTTAAAAAAAAAACAATTAATTTCAAAGTAATGAAAACCATTAGGAATCAACTACAATATCCCAAAGATTTACTATAACCAATGCTTCTGTATAAAGGGATTAAGAACTCTTGGTATTCAATTTTTCATGCAGTTACAAAAAGAACAACAAATAGACAACAAACTAAAAATCAATTAAAAGTTGCCAGAAATTGCTTTGGAAGCCTTAAAGCCATATTTTGGCCCCAAAAAATGTTCGATTGCACCTTCTTCGAACACCGATACTGTATTATCTGGCCTCTCATTAATGAAAATGAGCAAAAATTAGACAAAGGAAATGCAAAATTATGTAATACTTGTTTTCTTTCGAAAAAAATTTATTTCCAAAGACATGAAAGCCATTAATTACAAAATTAAAAGGTTGAATAGGTTTGTCCATTCTTCCAAAGGAAGCCCTTGAGAACTGCAAATACCCAGAATATGTCTTACGTCTACAAAAAGAACGTCAAATATGACAAAAATCAAAAATTCAGTTACTTTTTTTTGTGAAAAACCTATGTCGAAGCCAGTAAATTCATAACGGATCCTTTTATAAACATTACATTTTGTGACACCAATCCCTTTTGAAACCTTCCCTTGACAAACAAATTCCATCTTAAACCTTTAATTAACGAGACCAGGTAACAAGCAGACAAAAAAGAACAAAATTGCGAAGTTGAACTGTTTTTTTTTCGTTTGGAAAACAATTGTTTTCAAAGTCGTGAAAGCCATTGTTTTCAAAGTCGTGAAAAATTATTTCCTATAGTTTTCGTGTAAATCACCAATATCACATTCGATAAATTGGATTTAGTTGCAAAAAAGACCACAGGCAGGAACTACAATGTATTGTATTTTGAAATAGTTTAAGAATTGAAATAAGAAAAGTAAAAGTTTCTCTTCTTCATCCTTTTATAAACTTTTAGCTGTCCTGTTTAATTTTTTTTCTTTCCTTATTTTTAGCATTTTCTGTTTCGGTCATATCAAAAACTTTGTAAAACACAAAAAAACATAGCTGGCAGATTGTTAGATAATAACCGCAATAGCTTTGTAGATCTGCAGTCTAAACAACAGTAAAAAAAGAAAGACCAAGAAAACTCCTAAAACTCTTTTCATTAACAGATGAGATGTTAT
Organism: Convolutriloba macropyga; assembly: GCF_964194025.1. NCBI lineage: Eukaryota > Metazoa > Xenacoelomorpha > Acoela > Convolutidae > Convolutriloba > Convolutriloba macropyga. Next base: position 49,227,876 of record NC_134474.1, on the reverse strand, counting down.
ATTTTGATTAAGAATCTGTATAGGTTAATGCTACGTCCATTAGTTGCTAGCGGGAAAGCGAATTTTTGTTCAAACACCTTTTTCTCACTCTCTTCAGAATTAGAGCGAAAAAATTTCACGCCGCAAAACCACTCGCTTTTTCGCTCCATTTCCTGTTTCGGTGTGACCAAACTCTCCACTCCAATTTGACTTCAAAAATCATGAAAATGTGTGAACAGATCTTAAAAAAAGACAGCGCCCCAATACAATTTAAATTCTTTGAATTGTAAAAAACCAAGAGCCAAAGAGAAGTCAAATAACAGCCCCAGCTATCGCTGTCCGGCTATTAATAAACGTTTGCTTAGGTTTTCTCTCTCTTGAATAATTTCGTTTTTGAAACTATAAAAGGAAAATTTCCACGTTTTGATTTTAATTTTGTGTAAACCGATATAATTTATAATTTTTCTACAATGTAAAATAACTTATCAAAACTAAGTTATTAAAATAATTCAATACTCCCCCCACATTCAGCGCAAGTTTCTTACTGTTCCTGTTCTCCTTCTAATTTTATAAACACCCCCCTTTTCAATCTTCGAGAAAAAAAATAAAGTTACTTTAAAAAAATCAAAAGTAGCCCGTGAAGGCTACAAATCAGTGTTTTTCGTTACGATGCGTAACAAAAAGAGAAAATTTGACAAAACAAAAAGCCTGCCTATATATTCTCTCATTTTAAAAAATGGAACAATTGCGTACTACGCTCAATAAGACTAGCTATAAATACTATCCAACCCGGCCATTCTATGAGTTTGCTTTCTCAGCTAACACAACTTCCTGTCGTGTTAGTATAACAGTACAATCGTGCAAATACTTACAGATAAGAGGAGGCATACGTTATCAACGCGCACGAGATGAATTAACAGCTTCAAAAAGAATTTTACACGAGTTCATTTGCAGAGTTTAAAAGTTAATAACTTTTTAATCATCTTGTTAGTAGCTCATCGGCTATTAGTCTTCTGGATGTCCTCAGTGTCGCTTGCACACAGGCAAATAACATGAACTTGTCTCCATCTAATTCACTCATTTTCCTACTTTAAGAGAAGTGTGGATGTCAAATCGGTCTCCTTTCTTGAAAATGTCGAATGAAGCAGTGAGATATGACACGGCCCAATGTGACCATCAACCAGTAGACAGAATAAAGATATCCTTAAAGCCTATAGCTGGTAAACAGGGCAAAAGTCCAACAAGCCGCAAACATTTCTCGAGAAGGAACATTGAGTTAGCCGCAAAAGATTGTGACAGTCAACTTGGTCGGCACGGCACAGCACACGGTGCCAGTCAGTGGTCACTATCGAATCAGGTGCACTTGCTCAGAGAATTTCCTCGACCACTTAATTCCAAGCAAAGCAGAGCCAAAATCAAAATAACAGAAATTGCCAGGAGAACCTTGAATTTTAAAAAATGGAGCCATTTTTGAAAAGCATTGAAAAAATTAAATTCCCAACATTAGCATTTTTGCACCAGGATCTTGATTCGCGTAATTGCATTCACGAAGAAAAATTATATAAGGCAAACTTTCAGAAAGTAAACTCTCTGAAATTCCTAATTGAAAGACTTAGGGTTATCTAGATTAAAAACAAGGCGACTCGGTAATGTGCAATTGCACATAAGGTTCCGACCCCGCTCATCCACAATTTTGACATAATTGTCTACCAAATGAGGAAAAGATAGAAAAACACAAAAAATTCAAGTATTTTTCAGAAAAAACTGGTGTATGAACGAAAAGATAGCCTCCAAAGCAAAAAACTCAGTGGAGTAAAAAAATGATACTTTAGATTGATGAGATATGCCGATATTAAGAAAGCGAGCGAAGACGAACTGCAAAATCAAACAACAACAACAAACATTAACAACATCAAAAAATTTATGTCCGTTTTAAAAAACAAAACTTAATAACAAAGTCAAAATAGCGTCAGATAAAACTGAAAAAAAAACCAAAATAACTTGTAATGCACCAGAAAAAAATGGTTAGTCACCTGTTCATAATAAAGCTTGGTAACAATTAGACAAAAAAGTACAGAAACTTTAAAGTTAGAAAATTCGCTGAATTTAAAAAAAAACAATTAATTTCAAAGTAATGAAAACCATTAGGAATCAACTACAATATCCCAAAGATTTACTATAACCAATGCTTCTGTATAAAGGGATTAAGAACTCTTGGTATTCAATTTTTCATGCAGTTACAAAAAGAACAACAAATAGACAACAAACTAAAAATCAATTAAAAGTTGCCAGAAATTGCTTTGGAAGCCTTAAAGCCATATTTTGGCCCCAAAAAATGTTCGATTGCACCTTCTTCGAACACCGATACTGTATTATCTGGCCTCTCATTAATGAAAATGAGCAAAAATTAGACAAAAGAAATGCAAAATTATGTAATACTTGTTTTCTTTCGAAAAAAATTTATTTCCAAAGACATGAAAGCCATTAATTACAAAATTAAAAGGTTGAATAGGTTTGTCCATTCTTCCAAAGGAAGCCCTTGAGAACTTCAATTACCCAGAATATGTCTTACGTCTACAAAAAGAACGTCAAATATGACAAAAATCAAAAATTCAGTTACTTTTTTTTGTGAAAAACCTATGTCGAAGCCAGTAAATTCATAACGGATCCTTTTATAAACATTACATTTTGTGACACCAATCCCTTTTGAAACCTTCCCTTGACAAACAAATTCCATCTTAAACCTTTAATTAACGAGACCAGGTAACAAGCAGACAAAAAAGAACAAAATTGCGAAGTTGAACTGTTTTTTTATTTGGAAAACAATTGTTTTCAAAGTCGTGAAAGCCATTATCTATCTTCCAATATCAAAACGTCAGCTCATCTACTCTTCCGGGAAAAGCAAATCCAACCAGTTCATTTTACAGGAAATTAAATAGGACTAAAAAGACAAAGTAAAAACGACACTTAAAGACAGAAAGTATTGTCGAAGCGGTAAAGAACCACAATCTATATCTTTAAGGATTTAAATATTCTAAATTTTGCGTTATTTTGAACGCGAAAAATGTGATATACGAACTGACAATAACGTGATAATTCGATAAAATTAGAAAACATGAAAAATGGGCAAATACCTAAAAAATAAAAAAAGTTTGTGAAATTAGTAGTATCAAAGCCAGAACACCATAACTTAAATGGCGTAAAACAACAAAAAAACACTAGATTTGAATTCAGCAGAAAGAAGGAGCACTCTTTGATTGCTGACACTAAGCTACAATGTGACAAAAGTAAGAGAAAAATGGAGGCAAAGTGCAATAAGCCATTTCTTATTTAAGAATCATAACGTCAAAACGACCATAAGCTTTCAAGCAATCAACTAGATAAATTAATTTAAGTTAATTAGGAAGCCAATAGAAACTATCATTGGTGAGCTTTGATTTGAAATGTTCTGTTATTTCATTAATATAAAAAATATAAATCGAATTTTTTTTTTAAAAATTGACTAATGACAATCCGAATTATTTTTGAATTGTAATGGTCCAACATTGGTACAGAACTAGTCCTGCTAGTGTTGATCGTCCATTAGGAATATTTAATTTTTGGAATGTCATTGATATAGATATTTTGTTTGTTAAAAAATCAAAATTAAATGCTGCGTTTTTGATAATCAACGAATAAAGTTAGCCAAAAACGGCAAAGTTTTATTTACAGAGCACTCTCAACGGAAGTTGAAGTGGAATTAGCACCCTTTTCAGTCTACAAAGATTGTGTTAGTGGTGTTTGTGTGTGCACTTCCTGCAAATTTAATCAGAGTGGACTAAAGAAACTTATTTCGTGCTGTTTTTGATGAAAAATTCTGAACTTTGTGAAATTTTTAGCCGGAATTTGTAACAAAAAATTCAATGACAATAGCCGACCATGTATTTTGTCTTTAAACGTAAAATCAACAACATTTTCATGAAAAATTTTAGTAAATTTTATCAAAATAGGCAAAATTTTAGTCAAAAATTCCGCGAAAAAGGTGAATGAAATCAACGGAATTCACTCTATTTTCTCGAAAGTTTAAACCTCGATGTCTCCCTGTCAGAAGCGAAAATCAAGAAAATCTTTTTAATTCCATATTCTACGCTGGACAAGCTTTCTAATGATACCAGTCTCAACTCTCTACGATGAATATATCGATCGGCCAAAATTGACTGAACAAAAAAAACCCAGTTGAGTATATAGTTCCTCCCCCCCTCAAGAGGGGTCGGAACAATAAGGAACCAGTTCTGAAATATAATGTTCTCCAATCAGTGCCTCTAAATCAGCCAGTTAATTAAATTAATGAGACTTCGGAGAATTAGTGAGGCCCTGAAACTTAATGATGAGGCGTCTTACTGTCAAAACTAATAACTAAATTCAAACAATCAATCTAATCAAAATTGAAATAAATTTAACAACTAATTATATACTAATTTTTGATTGAATTGCCAAAAAATAACTTCCAAAAAATAACTTAATTAATATTAAAAGCAAGAATTAGAATTTCTATCGGTGCATGAGAAGGCTGATGACAATAAAAGCAAAAATCAAAACCTTATAACAAAAAGAACTAAAACTAAAAGCTAAGAAAAGGTGGACAGAAAACTGCCGAAAACGGACTAATCTATGTACAATGTTATAGAAAAACACATCCCGTTATAAGCAGCTGAATGGAATGCATTTCGTAATAAAAGGCCGTTATCATAAACACAGGCTACATAAAAGTCAGTTCAAAAATTTTTAAAGAAACAAACCCGGCACATTGCCACAAATAGCCGCCAATTCTTCTTATAACCCCGATTGGGATTGAAAGAACGGAAAAAATGAAATTGATTTTTATTGCAAAAGTATTTTAAAGGACGAAATATTTTGATTAACGGCATTAACTGTGTTCATTTTAGATTACCCCGCCGAACAATTTTTGATTAAGAGCTCTCAGAATTGAACTAACAAAAGACTTGAACATCAACAGTGACCCAGCAACATCGAACATCGAACTTCGTCAGTCAACAAAGCGTATGATTTTAAATGCGCAAAAAACATAAGCAGAAAATAATTTTAAAATATCAAAAATTATCGCCAATGATTTTTTCCAAAAACTAGTGTCGTGAAAATATCACCAATAATCCATATAATTATTGATCCTACGAATCCTGAGAAGTTTTACACCATTCAACAACTTCAACGAAATCAATCAGCGACAAAGTAAAAAAAAGGCGCAAAAAGACAAAAATTTGAGAAAAATCAGTCTTTTTATGAAAATTAGTGGCTTCAACGCTTTACAGTAACGCTTTACTTTAGAGTAAAAAATACCTCTTTATTTCCCTTAGAATGAAAAAGGACAAAAAATACCAAATAAAAGATTCAAAAATTCACTAAAAAAATTCAAAAACAATTGCTATCTAAGGCACCAAAATAAGAGCTAAATACAATAGCTAAAAATAAGCAAAAATTTTGAATTAAAAATACGTCGCCAAAGGCTAATGAGAAACTTTATTGAGATTTAGCGACTAAACAGGAAAAGAAAATCCACATGTTAATAATAGTTTCCCATCCATGAGAAACACTGGTTTGAATTCAGGCAAATATTTATAGCCTCATTAGTAACAGGTTAGACGTTTCATTAATGGAATTAGTTCATAAGACAATGAAATGGACAAGTACATGCAAAACTCAAACGTTCTTAAATTTTTTTTCTGCAGACAAATAGTGTCAAAGTTATCAAAGCCATTCGATAAAAACTTGAACCATTAGTTGTTTCAATAATGGTTCATTAGCTACCGATGAGACCTACACTTAATGAAACTAATTGACAAGACAAAAATGAAGAACACAGACGACGTTCCAACATTCGTTATATTTTTTGACAAAAAAGGTTAACCGCAACAAGTAATTTGATTAATGTATGCCTCAATAGCAACCATTCAGAGCTGCCATTAATGATAGTAAGTGATAAGACATCAGAAACAATAGATTGTTGTTTGTAAAGTCATTCTCAAAATTCTTGTGCAATATTCTGCAAACACCAAATTCTCACTCCACTTTAAAACTTGTTCAAATAAAAAACATGCTTCGAACCAAATAGCTGTTTCGGCTTTTTTAATACTCCAGCGTGACTAAAATCACCACTCTAATTTGGCTTCTCATTTACAAAAAAAGTCGAAAGAGGAATTCCGGAAACGACTCGAAGTGGAAAATTGACTATTTTAACCCGCATAATCAACCACTAAATTAATCTTGCTAATCACTTTGAAATAATAACAGTCAGCTCATCTTATACCAGTACCTCACAACAAAAACTGATAAGATCTGATGGTTTTTTTTTACAAATTATGACTTTCAACTGCTAGCAAAAAAAACCTTGCGAAACAAGCAAGTTACATTTACTAAATGACTACCAAATTACAGAAAGACAAAAAAAAATAGTTCAAACGGAAAAAAACAGGAAAAGGAAAAAATGAAGGACAATGTCAAAATTTAATTCTCTACAAACATCTGGAACAAAACTATCAACAAAATGCTACGATGCTACTTCCAATATGTTGTTTTTAAACACACAATGCTAATGCTTCTGCTCAGGTTTTTATCCACTAAATACATGGTAGAAGTATATTAAACAACAAACAAATCAAGAAACAAAAACCCAAAAAGGATCTTATTTCGTTGTAAAGTGCCGTCTAGAGTTCAATGGCACCTTTCAAGAGCGAAAACTATATAAAAGTTCCAAACTAAACATTAAACCAAAAAACTATAGGGAGAAGTTTAAAAACAAAGCCAGCAGATCGCCGGAATAGCTGCGAAAGAATAAAGTTGCGTGCCATAAAATAAAGATAGAAACAGATAGATATAAGTTGAAAAACTTATCGACGCGCCGCTCAAAAAGCTATGTAAAAACACTCAGCGATATATTAATAAAGCTGGTTAAAATTCGGTGCAAAGAAGCTTTTTCATTAGGGGGCCTTTATTACATACATGAGTTCCTTTGAAGAAAAACTAATTCAAATTCAACTTATGTTTTAAAATGCAAAAGTCAAGAATGAGGTAAGTCACGTATCATCGAAACCTAAACATAGCCGACAACTTGCCGGAAAATAGCCGCCGTTGACCCGCTTGGTGCACATTGTGATTCACACAGAAAAAAATAAGAGATATTGACAGAATTTTTCTAAGCGTCCAAGTGTTTGTATTTGTTGAGTAAATTCTGCATATTTGGTTAGATTCCAAAATTACACTCAATTCAGCTTTTAAATTGAAGGCCATTATGCATAATACTAATACCAGCCAGCAATAGCTTTAATGAAATTCGCTAACCTAATGTCATGCGGCTTTTTAACAAGGCTTTATCGGCTTATCCTGTTTTTTTTTATTTTGCAACATTTTGTCCTTGACCGTATTCACTACATTATGTAATTTAATATGTGAAAGAATTTAATATCCATTCAGTTGAAACAGTGAGTGAAGTAAATCAACTGTCGAAATCGTGACTTATGAAAAACGAAAACCGTGATCAAAAGGTTAAGCGAATTAATTAATACAGCAGGACTAGTCATTAATTACAATCCAATGAATTGATTGAAAAACTGACAACTAATGTACCTAACCAGATCAATTGAACAATCCCATCCAAAAAGACAATCTCAAAAGTTGAGAAACTAAACCAATCAAACAAATTAAACAAAAAATATTCATTGCTAGAACTCTTGAAGCTCTTACCATGAAGGCCAAATATGAAAAAAATTTAACTCACGCACAAGTCTTGAGAGATTTATTATCCACTAAAGGTAGGTAAACTCGAGAAATATGACAAATTCTTAATTGCAAAAATTATTTTCTAAGGTTTGCGAAAATAAAATATTCAAAACCATGCTTTGTTCTGTGGAATCCTCCCACGTATCCCATCTGAATGACCTAAAAAAGTTTCATTAGCCTGTGCAGATTGTTTAACTCAGAAAATGACAAAAAAGATTCAAAAAATTGAAGTTGCAAATTTTTAAAAATCTAGCTAAAATTTGTGATATTAATATCATAAGAACCATTTCATCGTCTCCAAAGAGTATCCAGTATCTCTATTTCAAACCTTGAAGAGTTTCACTGACTCAAAGATCAATAAATTTGGAACATGACAATAATCTTCAGTATTCAAAAAAATTTAAATTTTATCAAAAAATTTCCAAAACTCTTATTAAAAAATTGATAACCAATAGATCACCTCTAGCATCTAGGCAGTATTTATTATCAAAATCTAGAGGAGATTCCTTGGCCCATGGTGCCGGAAAAAATGCTGGTTAAAAATCTTGAAAAAACTGCTAAATTTTATTAAAAACTGCAAAAATTCAAGATATTAAAACATTGGAAACCATTTCATGGCCAATAGAAGCTATACAGTTACCTATTTTCGAATCCTAGAGGATGTTCCTTGGCCCTTGAGGTTGCAAAGCTAAAAAAATGACAAACTTTCAAGACACTTGTAAAAAATGGAGCGCCTAAATAATAGCCGTTGAGAGGCTTACGGCGGCTATTAATCACGTAACTGACTGAAAAACTTTTACCAGAGAGAGAGAGAGAGAGAGAGAGAGAGAGAGAGAGAGAAATGAAGTAACGCGCGCAAATGCCGTGAGAGCAAGAAGTCATTCAGAAAATTTGACGTTTTCAGCTTTGCTGTGTGAACAAATGTAAAACGAAAAGCGTCAGACGAAACAAAAAAGCATAGCAGGACAAGCCCTAACGTACAATTTAAAGAATTTTCATTGACTAAACAAAAAACTAGACCTAGAACTGACTATGTGTGAATTGGGAAAACCATTTCTTAAAAAGTGAGATCAAAATAATAACAAAAACCGGAAAATCAATGTCAAAATGCCGCATGTGAAAAAATCATAAGCGAGAAATGGACAATTGGTTCAAACAAAAAACTAGGCCTAGAATGAACTAAGAATGGATCGGGAACATCGTTTAGAAAAAAAATTGTATCCAAAAAATCGAAAAGCAGTAAAGATCAAAGTGAAATTGCCGCATGTGAACACAAAACCATTAGCGAGAAAGCGAATTTTTGTTCAGATAATTTCTCACTCCACTTTAAAATTAGTGAAAAACTTTGACGCCGCAAAACCACTCGTTTTTTCACCCCGAGAAACCGCTCCATTTCCTGTTTCGGCGTGACCAAAATCACTACTCCAATTTGACTTCAAAAATCATTGAAATGTGTGAACAGATCTAAAAAGACAGCGCCCCAATACAATTCATTTTTTCTGTTACCATTTAGGCGTTCACCTTGAAGAAATCCTCGACAGTTTCCACTTTCTTTTTCACGTGAAATTTCTCCCTGATTGCATCACACACCGGAGAGAGTCTTCTGAACTGTCTCAACACTGTCTTCTGGCACTTCTTCACTTCCAAAGTGTGAGCACTCGGCTGCTCTCTCAACACTGCGTTCTGTTTCTCTTTCTCTTCCGAGTTCAACGTCTGCGGCAAAGGTCGCGTCAGAATAGCTTTTCTAGCCATTGTAACGTTTAATAATGTCTTTTGGAGCACTTTTTTAAATCTTTCTTTCCGACCGCACGCACTGTTTCCATGGAATATTTTTTGTCGGAGTAACTTGATAAGGCTTTACCGGTCACCAATTTGAGTCACCAAAAATTGAAGTGGAACCCAGTTTCAGAATTCTTACTGGCCCCTTTTATTGAGTAAAAAATAATATACAATCCAGTATAAAGTTACAGGATTTAATGAACATACATTTTCAAACTGATAGTTTTTACAGCAAGTTAAAATTAGCTCAACAGTTTCTATGAGTGTGTAACGTGTAACTCGAATCACATCGCAGTAAATTGAGAACTTTTGAGGCTTAGAATTTATTGAATACCAAATAAATGCAAACACTGTACAATAAGTATTAAATATTATATAAAATCTATATGTTTCTACTTGATAAGCAAATTGTTTATTATTTTTCTGCCATCTGCAACAGAGAATCAGTCTTCGAAAAGGATAAGTTCAAAATAAGCAGCAACAACTTATAATCCAATTAGAGTTAAAAACCAGTTTGCGTATTCGAATCCCAAAAAGCAGCAAGCGTTGGCGGGGAATGCCCTGACGAGGACAGGAGTGATACCCTTGTAGAGAGCTAGAATTCCCTCCTTCCTCATCAGCTCAGAGAAGACACTTCTCACTCCCTTGGGGTACATACCCACAGGTGCAGTCTGGAACCTCGTTTTCAAAACATCTGCTGGCATGCCTGAACAAAATTACTAATGAAATCTTTCAGCCATGCTGCTCAGAATAATGTTAACATTGCGATAGCCTCACTGTATGCTATTCTGAAGCAATAAACTCAGAGCCCAACCTCAAAAAAGCCATTTAGTAAAGCTTGTCCAGTCACCACTCCAATTTGACTTCAAAAATGAAAACGTGTGAACAGATCTTAAAAAAGACAGTGCCAAATACAATTAAAATTTTTTGAATTGTAAAAAACAAAAACAGGAGCGCTATAATAGCCGACTGAGAAGCTCAGGCGGCTATTAAACATATTTAACGAACGTATAGCAAGTCATCGTATTTCAGTCCTTAATTTATTTTTGGGCAAATTGAAAAAGATCTGACTGTCCCGTTATTTCTCCACGTTGTTTGTGTGTGATCTTTATTGATAAACATAGAGCAACAAAATTAACTTTCTTTCTTTCTGGTTATTAGTCAAAACTTTGTCAGTGACAAAAATAAGATATCTTTAGCTTTATAAGTTTTCAAAATTTCCAAGGTCGCTAATCTATGCGGTAGCTAATAAGTGAATGATTTTCCTAAAACACTTCTCACCGACTAGCCAATTGAAGACGCCTGCAAATCCACCGGCCACTAATATCTGAGCGCTGGAAAGATGCTTATCAGGGTCGCCTCTCCGCATGATTCGCTGTATGGAGTGATATGAGGCAAAGTACATGCCTGAAGCAGGCACATCTCTCAGTAGAGTGGCACAGGAACCCCTGTACAGACTAAGGAGACCTCCCTCTCTGTAGATCTGTTTGGCACAGTCCACTGGACCAGCGTATTGCTAAACAAGATACACTTTAATTGGATAAATGATATACATATATATATAATATATATATATATATATATATATATATATATATATATATATATATATATAATATATATATATATATATATATATATATATATATATATACACTATTGGGGAGTGGTGGGCTATTGGGAATTGGTGCGATGTGTCGGCTGTGATATAAGTTTAAATTCCTGGACTTGCAACAAATACGTAGCAATCGGACATCGAGATAATACGAAGGTATTATCTCGATGTCCGATCGCAACCCCAAAAAATGAAACTAAAATAATAGCTGGCAGAGAGCTCCGAAATAGACTGTTGGCACCCCTCAATAGAAAAAAGACCAGAGACAATTGAACTTTTGAACTTCAATTAGAAATTAAAATTCCCAATTTAGATTTAACTGAGTTCAGAAGTCATTCTTTCAATTGCTTATTATGTATGTTCAAAAAAAGATCATCACATGATTGACCTAAAAAATTCATGCAAAATGCAGTACAAAATGACGTCAAGCAGACAAATTTAAGTCTTTTAATCTGAAAAATCTTTCTCAGTTAGTTGACTAATTCTAGTATTTTGCCAGAAGCTGTACTCCTAGTTAAACTAGATCATCAAAATCTTTCAGCAAAGATTATCTTAAATTTCGAAATGAATGCTAATAAAATGAAACAGTTTAGAACGAGTTAGAACCATTCTGTCACTGCTGCAGATTTATCAAAACGTTCATTGCCAGATAAATGGAAGCTCAAAATTTATAAACTAACATAGCCGCAAAACGACTGTGAAGATCTCCTAGTTTTAAAAAAATGATCACCGAGAAAATATTAAACATACCCGGCAGATTGCCGGAAAATAGCCGCCGTTGATTCCAATAAGCATGATTGGGATTGAAAGAATAGAAGATATTGAAAAAAAAAGATTTTTGTACAAAAACATTTTTTAAGTCCGATTTATTTTGATGGCATTTCGTAGTTGAACATAACGTACTTCTGTTTCTTAGAGAGAGGCTACAGGGGCTATTATCAATACCAATAAGCATTAGAGATGGTAACTAAGACTTATAGAAACGACGTTCAAATAGCGGGTATCTAAAATTGGGCTTTATGGGTTTATCCCGTTTCTACTTCTGACTTCAATTTTTTAATACTGACTCTGTTCATTTTGTATTGCTTTGCTGAGCAACTGATGTTCAAAATCACTTTTAGCAGAAATGAGAGAAGAGTGAAACTAGCCTAGAGAAGTCAAAAAGATATCACGCAAAATGTTGAAAAGGCGGCAAAATGAGGTAAAGCGAATCATTTTTTTATTCGACGAAGTAAAAAAAAAATAGCAGGACAAGTCCTGACGTACAATTCAAAGAATTTTCATTGACTAAATAGAAAAACTAGACCTAGAATGGACTTTGAGTGAATTGAGAAAACTTTTTTTAAAAAATCAGATAAAAATAAGAAAAAAAACAGAAAATCAATGTCAAAATGCCGCATAAGAACAAAAAAACCACTAGCGAGAAACAAAAATTTTATTCAAACAAAAAACTAGGCCTAGAATGAGTTGTGAATGGATTGAGAAAACCATTTAGAAAGAAATCCGATGCAAAAAATCGAAAAAAACTGTAAAAATCAAAGTAAAATTGCCGCAAGTGAACAAAAAACCACTACAGAGAAACCAAATTTTTGTTCAAACACCGTTTTCTCAATCTACATTAATTTTAGAGCGAAAAAAGTTCACGCCGCAAAACCACTCGCTTTTTCATTCCATTTCCTGTTTCGGCGTGACCAAAATCACTACTCCCATTTGACTTCAAAAATCATGAAAATGTGTGAACAGATCTTAAAAAAAGACAGCGCCCCAATACAATTCAAATTCTTTGAATTGTAAAAAAGAAGGATCGCCATAATAGCCGGCTGAGAAGATGAGGGCGGCTATTAATTAGAAAATGTAGATAAATGATTATTCATAAATAAAAAGTGATCATAAATGTATTGAGAAAATACTGATAATGAGGTGGACGGAAGGCAGTTTCATAAATTCAACAAGAAAAAATTAAAAACCTTTTCAGGTAATTGCACTCTATTGAGTTTTGTTTGGTTCCCTCTTGTATTCATTAAACGAAAAATGGTTACACTTCAGTGCAGCAGTCTATGACATTAATAGATAATTTCTTGGAAGAGCATTGTGCTTGAGAATCTTTCTTTGGCTTTTCCCATACTACTGTTCCCCAGCAAATTGCAACGTGTTCACTTATGTATGTAAAAACTTGCAGGTGGTAAGTTCATAGCACAGCACGAGAATGCAGTCTTAATTTTCTTCAGGTTGTTATGACAGTAAGTGGCAACTCTATGCTCAATTAGTAGTAAAAATTAGTGGTATACCCAGTTTGATTATACAACCTAAGTATACTTTGGCCAATTGAAACAAGATTTCTTGGAGTAATTTAGTTGCTTTTCTACAGTTATGAGACTCTAATTAATAGCTCTAACTAGAACAGAAGAATATTTAACATGACTGAGAACAAAAATATTCAAAATGATTTTTTATATACAGTCGGAATTAGGTTCCTTTGTATACATGCATTTATTGCCCTAGACCATTTTTGACAAAACAATATTCCGTTATTGAAAATGGAATTCATTGTTCAAAAAACACCGAGATATTTGATTTCTGTCATTGAATTTATTATTTGTTCTCCGCCGTCGTTTATAATGTCGTTTCGTCTTTAGGATTAGAATTACCAAAAAATTTCAGTTTTTCCGGATTGATTTTTAGGCAAAATTAAAAACAGTATGCTCTTTTACATGGTCATCTCAAACTCTCTTCGTCTTTGCTCTTGGACAATTCATCGCCACAGCTCAGTAGGAATGAGACATCTAAGTAATGTTTTGTTCCACAAAAAACGCTGAGATCATTGACATAGATTGAACAAAAAAGGACATACTGTTCACTGCCTAAGAACTTGAGCCAGTTCAATACAACCTGAATTAACATTATTGTCACTCAATGTGTTCTGTTTGAAAGATAGCTTTGAGCTGATAACGAAAATCATGATGGATTCAAAAGCCTTTGATAGATATACAAACGCAGCTGCTTTATTTTCCCCTCTTTTTTGTTCTAACTTTTTCAGTAAAACTGACAAACGCATATGCTTTAGAAAACATTTTTCGGGAACTAAATTCTGATTTGGAACTCTTATACATATTCTACAATTCGTTGTTCATCAAGTAAAGAGAAAACTTTTGCTAACGCTGGTGTTAACGAAATTGGCGATAGATTAGAGGATCACCAAGGTCGTCTTTTTAAAAATAGAGTAATGTCAGCTCTTTTAAACTGAAGCAGGAAATATCCATTTTTATTAACTCCTTCACAAGAGAACAAACACGCTCGGCTAGTTCGTCAGCTGCATTTCGAAGTGCCAATTAAGGAACTCTAGAGGGACCCAAAGGAAGACCATTGAAAGTTTTTTAGAGCGCGCAGCTTTGGTCATTTCTAGGAGTTTCTTACTTCATTGATCACATTCCATTTCACTCTTTGCGGTTGAGATTTCTCATACCGAGCACATATTTTGTCTTTCAAAACTCATCCACTGAATTGCCATATTAATTCATTAGCAGATTACCGAGGTAAAATTGAATATGAAAATTGTTTTAGGTGGGGCATATAATAATATTTACAGTTCAAGCTCTTTCAAATGCGCGCAACGCTTTATCTGGAAATGAAATCTAAAATGCGTACTAGTTTTTTTGTTTGGATTCTTCGAAAACTTGGGCTGCAGTTCATATCAATAACTTGTTTTTTTAATTTTTTTGCTCTTACTTAGTTTCATCGCGAGTACTATTGACCAAAATTATTGGTTTATATCGGTGAAATAGACATTCCGCTATAAAAGGCGGAGTCGTGTGCATCGATAATAATGTAATCCATAAGGGAGCAACTCTTCATTCCAGTTGCTTGCTCATTAGTAGTCACATTTAGATCGTAAGGTTGAATGATTGTTTGTAAATTCTGCATATATCTCTTTTCCAAAAGATTTGTAGTAGCCCATCATAAATTTTGTGTAAAACTGACAAACGCATATGCTTTAGAAAACATTTTTCGGGAACTAAATTCTGATTTGGAACTCTTATACATATTCTACAATTCGTTGTTCATTAAGTAAAGAGAAAACTTTTGCTAACGCTGGTGTTAACGAAATTGGCGATAGATTAGAGGATCACCAAGGTCGTCTTTTTAAAAATAGAGTAATGTCAGCTCTTTTAAACTGAAGCAGGAAATATCCATTTTTATTAACTCCTTCACAGGAGAACAAACACGCTCGGCTAGTTCGTCAGCTGCATTTCGAAGTGCCAATTAAGGAACTCTAGAGGGACCCAAAGGAAGACCATTGAAAGTTTTTTAGAGCGCGCAGCTTTGGTCATTTCTAGGAGTTTCTTACTTCATTGATCACATTCCATTTCACTCTTTGCGGTTGAGATTTCTCATACCCAGCACATATTTTGTCTTTCAAAACTCATCCACTGAATTGCCATATTAATTCATTAGCAGATTACCGAGGTAAAATTGAATATGAAAATTGTTTTAGGTGGGGCATATAATAGTATTTACAGTTCAAGCTCTTTCAAATGCGCGCAACGCTTTATCTGGAAATGAAATCTAAAATGCGTACTAGTTTTTTTGTTTGGATTCTTCGAAAACTTGGGCTGCAGTTCATATCAATAACTTGTTTTTTTAATTTTTTTGCTCTTACTTAGTTTCATCGCGAGTACTATTGAGCAAAATTATTGGTTTATATCGGTGAAATAGACATTCCGCTATAAAAGGCGGAGTCGTGTGCATCGATAATAATGTAATCCATAAGGGAGCAACTCTTCATTCCAGTTGCTTGCTCATTAGTAGTCACATTTAGATCGTAAGGTTGAATGATTGTTTGTAAATTCTGCATATATCTCTTTTCCAAAAGATTTGTAGTAGCCCATCATAAATTTTGTGTAAAACTGACAAACGCATATGCTTTAGAAAACATTTTTCGGGAACTAAATTCTGATTTGGAACTCTTATACATATTCTACAATTCGTTGTTCATTAAGTAAAGAGAAAACTTTTGCTAACGCTGGTGTTAACGAAATTGGCCATAGATTAGAGGATCACCAAGGTCGTCTTTTTAAAAATAGAGTAATGTCAGCTCTTTTAAACTGAAGCAAGAAATATCCATTTTTATTAACTCCTTCACAAGAGAACAAACACGCTCGGCTAGTTCGTCAGCTGCATTTCGAAGTGCCAATTAAGGAACTCTAGAGGGACCCAAAGGAAGACCATTGAAAGTTTTTTAAAGCGCGCAGCTTTGGTCATTTCTAGGAGTTTCTTACTTCATTGATCACATTCCATTTCACTCTTTGCGGTTGAGATTTCTCATACCCAGCACATATTTTGTCTTTCAAAACTCATCCACTGAATTGCCATATTAATTCATTAGCAGATTACCGAGGTAAAATTGAATATGAAAATTGTTTTAGGTGGGGCATATAATAGTATTTACAGTTCAAGCTCTTTCAAATGCGCGCAACGCTTTATCTGGAAATGGAATCTAAAATGCGTACTAGTTTTTTGTTTGGATTCTTCGAAAACTTGGGCTGCAGTTCATATAACTTGCTTTTTAAATTTTTTTACTCTTACTTAGTTTCATCGCGAGTACTATTGAGCAAAATTATTGGTTTATATCGGTGAAATAGACATTCCGCTATAAAAGGCGGAGTCGTGTGCATCGATAATAATGTAATCCATAAGGGAGCAACTCTTCATTCCAGTTGCTTGCTCATTATTAGTCACATTTAGATCGTAAGGTTGAATGATTGTTTGTAAATTCTGCATATATCTCTTTTCCAAAAGATTTGTAGTAGCCCATCAAAAATTTTGTGTTTTGGATATCCGTAAAAGCTTTATCAATTGATCTAGCAGATTGCTCAAGAAAATGAAGTTTATTTGGATTATATGAAACGTTTGATGGGTATTTATTTAAACTTTTAATTAAGTTTTTTGGTGGCAAGTTTCTATGGAAAGTATCAAAATTTGAAAATCAGATCTGTGCGTAGCTTTGGGTTACCTCTTCGAGGAACAATTAAAATTCCCTAGCCTCCCTGTTATCTCACTGTCATCGCGAAAAACTAGTTGAAATTGTTGGGGTTCATAAGTCAGTATCAACCTTTGTATGCAGCCAATTTTCAGATAGACCATAGATGCAATTCATGCCAATATTATATCTTAGGCTTTATAACTAATTTGTTTTCCGTTTTATGTGATAAAATATGAAGTTTAATGTGAAGATAAAATGACAACAGCTACGCAATGAAAAAAGTTCTAGATTAACTAAATCTTCAGTGGCAACCGATTAGACGTCATCAATGAGATTGAAGCGATACGACAGCAAAAAGCAAAAAAACACCAGCAAAACTCATCATTTTTGAGCGTAAAAAGCAATACCTATTAAATGACATAATTAATTCAATTGAATAACCTTTCTTAGCAACAGAAGAGACCTTTATTAGTGAGGCTAAGGGAAATGACAAGATGAGCATAAAAACTCTCAAAACCCTAAAAACTTTACGCATTGAAAAAAAAATGTTTCAAATAAACTAAATCCTCACTGGCAACCGATTAGACAAATCATCAATGAGATTAAGTGATGCGAGCAATAAGTACAACAAATAACAGCAAAAGTGAGAATTTTGAAATATTTTGAAAACAAACAACGTAGAAAGTATTATCTATCATCTGAAACAATTAATTAAATGACCAAATTTATTTAGTAAAAGATGCCATCTATCAATAAGCAGACTAAGGGAAAGACAACAAAGTGAGCATAAAAAAACTCGCAGAACTCAATATTATTTTATGAAAACAATTAGTGTCAAATTCATAGAAAGCATTAGCTATATAGCGAAGCAGTTCAACGGATTGAAATATTCCTTTTCAGCAACCTATCATACATTTCCCTATTGAGCAGAAACAATAAGAAAACAAGAAGTGAAATCAACTCGCAAAACTCCGAAATACGTTAAGGTGTTTGAGAAAAAATACTGTCATGAAAACCCTTAGCCATGAACTCGAACCGTTAATGACGTTCATGTATGATTCATTAGAAGCAAAGGAGACCTGTCATTAATGGAATTAAAAGATAAGATAACAGAAATAATAACAACGCAAATAAGACAATAGACAAGCCAAAAATAAGAAATCGGAATATTGACTAATATTTGATAACAAATAGCGTCAAAAGTAATAGAAAGCATTAGCTGTCTGTTGATGAAATCGAGCAATGGCAAATCGGCGCAATTAGAACATGAGTATCATAATAAATGAACTCAAGAGAAGAAAGACTGAAAACAGAAATCGAAGTGCCGCACCTGAAAAAAATTAAGTTACAAAAAATCACGCTTTATCGCTCCCTTTTCTACACTAGTGTGATAAACGATCACAACTCTAAATTGACTTCTCGCTGCCGCGAAAAAACCGACAAAGAAAGAAAAGATCTCTTTAGAACACTATTATACTCTATAAGACCAGAGTACCAGAGTATTAAAATGCTCGCAAAACAACAGGTGAGTCAAAATAGGCACGACAAATGTCACAATTTAAAATTTCTGATTTCGACAAAAAATGTTTCATACCAAAGTGCTAAAAGTCGACTAAAAAAATCAAAATAGTGGAAAACCTCCAAATCAGCATAAAACTTATAGTAATTAGCAGAAACCTTCACACCACTGTCAAAACAAGCCTTAAATTAATACAGTATCAAAATTAAATCTCACGTGGTATCAAATGGTATGAACAAAAACCTCTCTTTCCACTCAGCTATCCAATTTTGTTCAACACTCAAGCTACTCCAAATACTTTCCGCGTTTCACTTTCTGCTTCAAAACACACTTCAATAAAATGGACAAGAAAATAATATAGCCGGCAGATTGCCGGAAAATAGCCGCAATAGACGCTTGTGTCCTTCACTGGAATTGAAACAACTGAAGAAATAAGATACAGATTGACCACCAGTCCTTTAATAGAGCACTAGACTTTTGTGTTAGATCCGGATTGTCATTTTATGAGACACATACGCTCTTAAAGGAACAACCCTAATAGAGCTTTTTAAAAATTATTCGAAATCAAAAACTCAAAGACTCGGATACTCAAGAAATGCCCTAATTCTTGAGTATCAGTGTCTTGAGTTTTTGAATTCCAACATTAACTTTGAAAAAGCTCTATTAGGGTTTTTCCTTACAGAGTGTATTCGTCTCACAAAATGACAGTACGAATCTAACACAAAAGTCTAGTGGTCTATTAAAGGACTGGTGGTCAATCTGTATCATATTTCTTTAGTTGTTTTAGTTCGGACACAAGCGTCTATTGTGTCTATTTTCCCGCAATCTGTCGGCTATGTTATTTTTTAAATCCATTTTCGGACGGTACTTTTATGAGACACATACGCACTGTAAGTAAAAAACCCTAAGAGAGCTTTTTCAACATTAATATTCGCAATCAAAAACTCAAGACTCAGATACTCAAGAATTAGGGCATTCTGTATGATCCCTTGTCTGGCGTAAATTAACTTAGCTCAAAAATTGACTATCAAACGATAGAATAAATATAACCAACGATATGTCTCGAAAAAGTAGAAATTGAGAAAAAATTAAATAGTATAGAACAATAGAGCTTTTTCAAAATTAATATTCGAAATCAAAAACTCGACTCTGATTCTCAAGAATTAGGGCATATACGCTTGGCACTACTTAAAAAATAATCAAAGTTAAAACTCTTGAAGCTTTTACCCTGAAGGCCAAATAAGATACAATTCAATATATTCATTAACTCACGCACAAGCCTTGAAATATTTTTATCCACTAAAGGTAGATAAACTCGAGAAATAAAACTGATAAGTGCTAAATTCAAAGAAAGTTTCTAAATTTCGCAGAACAAAATGTTCAAAACCATTTCTTGGCCAGTAAAGATCGTAACACACAAGAAAAATTTAAAAACAATTGCAAACTTAAACAAAATCCTGCTAAACTTCCTGATATTAATATCCTCAGAACAATTTCATTGTCTCCAGGTACTATCCAGTATCCCTATTGAAAACCTTTAAGTTTCACTGGCTCATAAAGATCGATAAATTTGGAACATCATAATTTTCAAAATATTGACAAAAATTAAATTAAATCAACAAATTGCTAAATTTAGTGTTATTAAAACATTGAAAACCAAAACATTACCTCTAGAAACTATGCAGTAACTTATTATCAAACCCTGGAGCAGATTCAGAGCAAAAATAAAAAGTTATAGAAAAAAACCTAGAAAATCAGTAAAAATTTTCAAATAAACTTCGCTGAAAACTGCAAAGTCTTAATAAACTGTTCCCAAAGCTCCTCAAGAAGCAGTTGCTGTTTGGTTTATTGAGCTCATACGCGACACCCAAACGCACTGTAAAACACAAAAAACGTGAGCAGGAACCATAATTTACAAAAACAGCAATTATTAAATAATTTTTATAAAAAAATATGTGCTATCAAACCTTTAATTGTTTGGACTTAAGAAGTCTTAAGAAGAATAAACCTGTCAGCAACTTTAAGTTAATAATTAAACATTGAAGAATTATTCTGAAACTCACAAAAATAGCCGGAAGAACAAGTCAAAAATCTTCAAAAACAGAAAACTTCATCTTTAAATTAAGCCTATTTAAGTATTTTAAAACAAACTTAAACTGACATTGTCGATGTCAAAAGGTCACTAAAACAAACATAGAAGCTCATTTTTACCAATTACGTAATACCAGTCCCTAAAACATGATAAAATAATACAAAAACCGTTAAAGAAGCTAAAACGGCGAAATCACAAAAATAGCTCAAGATTGCATAAAAACACTCATATGTGATTGAAATGCTTAAAAAGACTCCCAATCGTACAATAACACTTTTAGATGATGGTTTAGGAAAACCATTTTCCCCGAAAAAGTAAAGTAAAAATTAAAAGCTGCTTCGAAAAAGCCGCTAGTGATCAAAATACTTCGCTCGCTTAGCAAAAAATTTTTCGCAGCTGATTTTCTCGCTCTCTCAAAAACGCGATATGAACGAAAATCACTCTCTCTTCAATTCGTTAACCGTTTGACCTAAACGCTTAGTTTTTACGTGCGGCATTGCCTTTTGGATCCTATTTTAAATACACTCCAAAAAATTATGGATAAAAAGACGCTCCACCAATACTCCTCTTCGAGTCAAAAAAGACAATACAATCCAATTCTTGGATTGTAAAAACCACGATGTCCCCAATAATAGCCGCTACTCAGGTTTACAATAACTGTTTCAAATTCAAACTTCGTTCGAGAGCAATTTTCAATTTTCTCACGAATTTTAGATTTTGACACGATAACGTAATATCTCTAGCTATTCTCATCAAACCTTAATGGAAGATGCTACCTGGATTTGAAGGAGGCACTTTATTCTCTCTCCAGGTGCCATAATGGCAGTGGTGTAGAAACCAGCAAGAGCTCCAGCCATGAACAGCCCCACAGGACTCGTAGTTGCCGGCTTATCATAACCCTAAATAATCGACCTTCACATAAGCTGTAGGCAAATAAATATACAGAGCAGAAAGCTTGTAATCAAACGACATCGAGCACTTGGCTTTGGTAGTAGCCAGCGGGGTCTTGGGGATGCTAGCATTAGGGAGGGGGTGAGCTGAGCGCGGGGGGGGGGGGGGAGGATCGGATGGGGGGGGGGGGGTCAACCGATGGTAGCCTTAACAACCTCGGATGTAACACGTAAAAACATTGCGTGTTTCCAAATAAACAGACCAGCTAATGAACCTAACCATCAAATGACATACCTCATGCTCCGCTATCGATGCACCCCCACCAGTCCGACCACCCTAGCCATCAAATATGCCACAACGCAGAGAACAACACGCCCTGCCCTCTCAACCAAAAAAATTACCAATTCGTTGGTCCGAACCATCTCGATGGTTCGCGAAAAACTCCAGACCTATTAGACAGGACAACCTACGCTTCCCCAATACAGTGACACCCCGGAGTAACAATTCTAAATCCTTCTGTCATCAATCGACCTTGGAACAATCCCCAGAACCCAGGATTAGGAAAACGATATGGTTCACCGAAATGCACCCTCAAACCAATACTGACTCAATTATAACCCCTTATTCGCATACTACAACTGGGCAATAATGCCCTTCGAGTTCAGATTACATAATATTGTTATAGCACCATTGCAAAAACTCAAGCATCGGGTCATGGAATTCTACCCCCCTTCGGAATGGCTCAACGCAGATGGTGAAGAGAACATGGGGAGGGACAAAATCCACATGGGAAAAGATGGTCACTTTTGGATTGATCTGGAGTATTTTTGAATTTCGCTGAACTGTTGAGTGCTAAAAATATCCGATTCAAATTGTTCCTGATCATCTCGACTATTTAGGTGGATTTCATTTTCGAGTGCAAGTATTTTATCTAGAGCAAGTCTTCGTGGGACTTTGGCTTCGTTTACTTTTGACTTTGTTTCAACTTTGGAAAAGTAAGAATAAACTTTCTCACTTGTATCCTCATTCCATGGCTGAATCCTAGGAAACACAGTGCATACATGGGCGCCACTCCCATTACAGGAGCCAGCATCCCTTTAAAGTATCCCTTTGGCCCCTCTTTTACATAGATCTGGCGGACACAGTCCAGCATTCCAGTGTACTGATTGCTAGTCTGAAGTCTCACTTTGATTGTGTCGAAAGGGTGGCCAGACATAACCAGACACACTCCTCCGAAACCCCCGGCTAGGAAGTCCTTAAGAGGACTCACCGTTCCCGCCGACATTGTCTAATTTGAAAAGCAAATAATACTGTTTTGCCATTAAAAATTGACGACCGACCGATATCCTAGCTGAGCTATACAATGAGAACAATTAACGCAATGCATGCCCAAAATTTTATCGTATCTTTCTTAATCATGTACTCAATCTAGAAAGTCTACCACTGAATGAAGAACGAACTTGGATATTTTGGCATTTGATAAAATATCCCAACAAAGTTTATAATGATTTGCAACTAGTTTGAAACGCGAAAACATAAAACAGCTACTGTGATAATTTTCGACAAACTCGTTCTTAGGAAGACTTATTTCCTTTATTCGAAGGAAATGAGGATATCTACTGTGGCATCTCCCAGTGCTGGTGGAGTCAATCTTGATTGACATCCAGAAATAAAAACTTGAAAAAACTATTTTTTCAAAGAAGAATAAATTATTTCTTGAAACTCAAATACTCTTTTCTGATTGGATAAAGTTATATTATTTTCCCTTTTAGAAATACGATAAAACCTTTCCCTTCACTCTTTAGTTGGTTCCTTCAGAGTCAGACCTGATGTAACGATAAAGTATATGAATCTCTCTCTACTCCTCTCGTGAAATATATTTGAGACTAAGTCTAGATAGCAGCATTGGGGCCCGTGCTCTATCACTAGTACTGCCATCGAAGAGTAACAGACTAGAGTCATAGAACTTTAATTTGTCAGGTAAGCCTTAAGATTATTAATATTCTTGAGACGACCATAAGACAGTTCCAGAAGTATCCTATAAAAAGCTAAGCTCAGAACGCGTCTTATCTGGTGCGACCAGTGTTGGTAGCATTCAGAGAACCAGCAAATAACCTTTTCATTTTATTCTTAACTTTCTTTTATTAATCACCTGTATGGTGCAATCACCAGTACTATATTGGTATACTAATAACCAATAGCATGGATAACGATATATCGTTAACACCTTTCAGTATATCACCTGAATGTACAACAGATAATAAACAAATAATACAAAATAAAAAATTTAAAAACTAACCTGTTCCTGGACACCAAACAAGTAACCTAATATACATTACATAAACACCACTTATCACACTATATACCTGCAATATGTCTAACGACAGATCAATTAAACAAAAATTTTATATTCCAATTAACCGACGAAAAAAATAAAACAGTAACACAATATAATAACCATGCAGACTACTCCTCAGAAGATATAGTACTAATCTTCTTACATAACCATGAATTAAAACAAGACAGAGATAGAATTATAGCTATAAACCAAACAACCTACAAATTATTCAAAGATAGCACACCATATCTTAAAATAGTATCAGAAACAAATAACCCATCGATAAACGACACGTTACGATCACACATCAAAAGTTTTGGAAGTTGGTTAGCTAGAATAATTGAAATCAGGAAAGACATCAAAGAAGAAACAGCAATAGATATCCTGAAGATAGTATCAGAAATATGCTATCTATTTTGGTCTGATAATATTGAATATGTTAATAATACACGATCCTTAATGGGAAAAGCATTCGAAAAAGAAATGCCTTACCTAGGGGGGAGGGTGGGAGGAGGGGGGGGGGGGATCGGATGGGGGGGGGGGGAGGTGGTCAACCGATGGTAGCCTTAACAACCTCGGATGTAACACGTAAAAACATTGCGTGTTTCCAAATAAACAGACCAGCTAATGAACCTAACCATCAAATGAAATACCTCATGCTCCGCTATCGATGCACCCCCACCAGTCCGACCACCCTAGCCATCAAATATGCCACAACGCAGAGAACAACACGCCCTGCCCTCTCAACCAAAAAAATTACCAATTCGTTGGTCCGAACCATCTCGATGGTTCGCGAAAAACTCCAGACCTATTAGACAGGACAACCTATGCTTCCCCAATACAGTGACACCCGGAGTAACAATTCTAAATCCTTCTGTCATCAATCGACCTTGGAACAATCCCCAGAACCCAGGATTAGGAAAACGATATGGTTCACCGAAATGCACCCTCAAACCAATACTGACTCAATTATAACCCCTTATTCGCATACTACAACTGGGCAATAATGCCCTTCGAGTTCAGATTACATAATATTGTTATAGCACCATTGCAAAAACTCAAGCATCGGGTCATGGAATTCTACCCCCCTTCGGAATGGCTCAACGCAGATGGTGAAGAGAACATGGGGAGGGACAAAATCCACATGGGAAAAGATGGTCACTTTTGGATTGATCTGGAGTATTTTTGAATTTCGCTGAACTGTTGAGTGCTAAAAATATCCGATTCAAATTGTTCCTGATCATCTCGACTATTTAGGTGGATTTCATTTTCGAGTGCAAGTATTTTATCTAGAGCAAGTCTTCGTGGGACTTTGGCTTCGTTTACTTTTGACTTTGTTTCAACTTTGGAAAAGTAAGAATAAACTTTCTCACTTGTATCCTCATTCCATGGCTGAATCCTAGGAAACACAGTGCATACATGGGCGCCACTCCCATTACAGGAGCCAGCATCCCTTTAAAGTATCCCTTTGGCCCCTCTTTTACATAGATCTGGCGGACACAGTCCAGCATTCCAGTGTACTGATTGCTAGTCTGAAGTCTCACTTTGATTGTGTCGAAAGGGTGGCCAGACATAACCAGACACACTCCTCCGAAACCCCCGGCTAGGAAGTCCTTAAGAGGACTCACCGTTCCCGCCGACATTGTCTAATTTGAAAAGCAAATAATACTGTTTTGCCATTAAAAATTGACGACCGACCGATATCCTAGCTGAGCTATACAATGAGAACAATTAACGCAATGCATGCCCAAAATTTTATCGTATCTTTCTTAATCATGTACTCAATCTAGAAAGTCTACCACTGAATGAAGAACGAACTTGGATATTTTGGCATTTGATAAAATATCCCAACAAAGTTTATAATGATTTGCAACTAGTTTGAAACGCGAAAACATAAAACAGCTACTGTGATAATTTTCAACAAAATAGTTCTTAGGAAGACTTATTTCCTTTATTCGAAGGAAATGAGGATATCTACGGTGGCATCTCCCAGTGCTGGTGGAGTCAATCTTGATTGACATCCAGAAATAAAAACTTGAAAAAACTATTTTTTCAAAAAAGAATAAATTATTTCTTGAAACTCAAATACTCTTTTCTGATTGGATAAAGTTATATTATTTTCCCTTTTAGAAATACGATAAAACCTTTCCCTTCACTCTTTAGTTGGTTCCTTCAGAGTCAGACCTGATGTAACGATAAAGTATATGAATCTCTCTCTACTCCTCTCGTGAAATATATTTGAGACTAAGTCTAGATAGCAGCATTGGGGCCCGTGCTCTATCACTAGTACTGCCATCGAAGAGTAACAGACTAGAGTCATAGAACTTTAATTTGTCAGGTAAGCCTTAAGATTATTAATATTCTTGAGACGACCATAAGACAGTTCCAGAAGTATCCTATAAAAAGGTAAGCTCAGAACGCGTCTTATCTGGTGCGACCAGTGTTGGTAGCATTCAGAGAACCAGCAAATAACCTTTTCATTTTATTCTTAATTTTCTTTTATTAATCACCTGTATGGTGCAATCACCAGTACTATATTGGTATACTAATAACCAATAGCATGGATAACGATATATCGTTAACACCTTTCAGTATATCACCTGAATGTACAACAGATAATAAACAAATAATACAAAACAAAAAATTTAAAAACTAACCTGTTCCTGGACACCAAACAAGTAACCTAATATACATTACATAAACACCACTTATCACACTATATACCTGCAATATGTCCAACGACAGATCAATTAAACAAAAATTTTATATTCCAATTAACCGACGAAAAAAATAAAACAGTAACACAATATAATAACCATGCAGACTACTCCTCAGAAGATATAGTACTAATCTTCTTACATAACCATGAATTAAAACAAGACAGAGATAGAATTATAGCTATAAACCAAACAACCTACAAATTACTCAAAGATAGCACACCATATCTTAAAATAGTATCAGAAACAAATAACCCATCGATAAACGACACGTTACGATCACACATCAAAAGTTTTGGAAGTTGGTTAGCTAGAATAATTGAAATCAGGAAAGACATCAAGGAAGAAACAGCAACAGATATCCTGAAGATAGTATCAGAAATATGCTATCTATTTTGGTCTGATAATATTGAATATGTTAATAATACACGATCCTTAATGGGAAAAGCATTCGAAAAAGAAATGCCTTACCTAGAAAAAATAGAGTTACAACAACTCTGGGACCTAACATACGCATCGCCTTATCACGAAAGTATACTGCAAGTTAGTTCAAATAGTATTAATTACATCAAAGTAAAAAACAATAAAGTTAATATTTATGATAGAGAACAAACTGGATCACTATCAATGACAACAACAAAAAATATAACGTCCACTTCGACACCAAAAGAAAACTTTACAGTACCATTGGAGAAACGGAAATCAACACTTGTACCAGACAAGAATCTAAGTGCGAACCTATTCATTCATGAAAATAACGGTCGTGAAGGCCTAAATGATACAGACGAAAGTGGTTCATATCCACTAGTTGCAATGATAACAGATAGAAACAAAAAACAGAAAGTACAACAAAACCGCATACAGAAGAAGAACAGAAAACAAACGATAAGAGACAACAACAGTGTGAAAACACCGAAATTCAAAATAATTCCAAAACCGAACCTCCTTTAAATTTTATAAACAATTAACCTCAATGAGTATAAACGAAGAACCACAAATAGAAACCTTGACCTCAAATGTGTCAGTACCCACAACAACTAAACCATTTGACGGCTACGATCCTGGATATACAGTTGAAAAATATCTCAATAGTATTATCGCAGCAATGATATTCAGTAGCGGTATAGAACCAGTAAACAAACCTGGGCATCATCAGTGGAAAGTAAAAAGAGCAGCACTGATTTTACACACCTTACAAAGACTTGCTCAAAAATGGTATTGCACCCTACCAAGTGAAGCCAATTGGATTGGGAACTATTTTGCAAAGAATTCTCGGATATGTTTGATTCAGAAAAATCTGAACAACAAGCCAAAATAGTGCTCCAACAAATTCAAAAAAATACAAATGAATCATTTAGATCACTAGCACTAAGAATTGAAACATTAGTTAAAACAGCATACAGTTTATACACTGAAGATTACAAAAAATAGTGTAATGAACCAACCTTTCATAGGATGCTTAGATACTCAACTAAAAACAGCAGCGTTGAAAAAACATGCAAATCACAAACCTACACCTCGAGAGCCTGAAATACCATTTAAAACCTTATTAGACAAGATAGATCAAATGGACTTAACCAGGACTATTACTAACAACCATAAACGATTGTATGAAGTAAATCAAAGCATCAGCAAAAAGATATTAACCGGATATCAGATATATTTATCAATACAGATAACCTAAACCAAAATAATCTTGATCAATTCGATGACGCAGTCTGTAATGTATTGAATGGAATCAATAATACATATGACAAAAAAAATTTCAATGGCAGACCAAAGTTTGCACTATTCTGCAGTTATTGTAGTTCACACGGTCATACTAAAGGCAGATGTTTCAAAAGACCACAAAGAGAACAACAAAGTAGACCACAAGAAAGGTCATTCTACGGTCACATGAGAAACAATCAGAATTTACCAAACAGGCAATTAAATTCGAATAATGTCAACGGTAGACAAATACATTCAACGTCACCAGTTTACCATAAACACAGGAGTAGAACACCTAGCAGAGGCAGTAGATACACAAGTAACCAAAGTAACCGAACTAATAATAATAATAATGGTAGATACTCGAACAGACCACACAGTAATAACAGATCATACAGCAATCATCGATCTTATAGTAATAATCGATCGCAAAACAGATACGACAACAATAACCGAAACAAATCACAGAGTTATAACAGAAACAATAATAACCGAAACTAGTCAAATAACAGAAACCGTAGTAACAGCTACCAAAGAAATTCCAAACGCTCCAACTCAGATCATCGTAATAATCAAAGATATAATTCAAGATCACCATACCAAAATTCACGATCACCTTATCAATACAGATCACCATACAATAGAAATAGAAACACAAAAAACAACAATGGAAGTAGATATCACAGCAACAATAGAAATCGAGGATCAAATAATCAAAACTACCGACAGAGTAGTAATAATGGAAACCGAAATAATCATAAACCGCACCATCGACAAAATGGAAATAGAATAAATAATATTGAAGACAAACCACAAGAAAGTGAACAAGATCCACCTGGAATTGAAGAGTACAACTACTCAACAGATTCTTCGGATGAAGACCAGCAGATATTAGAAAAATTCTATAACGCCCAAGAAAACACTTGTAACTCAATTAACACAATGGAATCAAATCCTACATGGATACTACCAATGTATCAATGTACACACTTAGAAACCAATTTCAATAAACAGAAACCAATACTCGAAATTGATTTTCTATTGGGTTCAGGAGCCACACTCAATCTCCTAAACGTAGACAACTGGAATGAGTTAAAATACAATAATCCTCACCTCCAATTATCCATATCAGTTAGAACGCTGACTGCTGCAAATTATACAAAAATAGAAACTTTGGGAACTATAAATTTAATAGTGACACCAGAAAGAATCTCTAATAGAAGGAGACCAGCAATTTTTAATATATTTTTCTATGTCACACAATGTAACCACAATATTCTTGGAACACCTTTCTTTAAAGAATATATAGAAACAATAAACGTGAACACAAACAAATTAACAATTAACACACCGACAGGCATTGACAATGAAATCAATTTCTTTCAAAATACAACCAAAGAGTACCCATATTACTTTAGAATATACCCTGTATACAACAACGAAACCCAGTACTTCGAACCACACGAACAAAAATGTTTGACTTTCCCTATTCCCATTTTCAAAACAAAGGAAAAATCAAACGGAAAAATTCTGCACGGATCATTACATTACTTTGAACCTATTAATAAGTATCATAACCTATCATTCACCGATATTAAAGAATTAACCAAAGAAAACGAGAATTTCTTAGACATTTACCTAATTAACAAAAATAACCATAAAATGATACTCAAAAATGAACTGATTGGATTTATATATCAAATCACGACATTTAAAACGTTCCATATGGAAGTTTATCAAAAAACTCATTAGGTCTTTTTTCAGCATTATATCACCTCACCTATGAAAACGAAAACGATATCAACAATATCCTTCAAATAAACAACGACGAAAGCACAAACCAAGTTGCAACGTTCGAAAGAAAACCTAATTTCAAATGTAATATTAATATCACTAAAAACAATGACAAAGTAAAAGAATTTATACAAATATTTAACTTCCAACACTCTCACCTAACACAAGAACAATTTGACAAAATAGTAGACATAATTTTGAAATACAGAAAGGTATACGCCACAACAAAATTTGATGTCGGAGAAACAAAAGTAAAACTTAACCTACCTATGAAAAAGTTGCAATCTTCAAAAAGCAAAAGAATCAGCAAAGTACCAATTCACCTAAAAGATAGAACTCAAAAACTACTAGACGTATTATTTCACCAGTCAACAGAGAACAATTGTCCACAGGCAACACATTCACAAACCCAGTGATCATCCTACGAAAAGGAGAATTGCTAAAAATCGTCCTAGTTGCCATATACTTGAACAGTATGATAAACGAATCAAAGTGCAACTGGCCAATAGAACCAGTAGATGTAGCATTAACCCGAATAAATGGTACAATTTTCTTAACAGCAGATCAGAATAGCGCATATAACCAAATCCCCTTAGATGACGAATCGATGAGATATACCCATTTCACGATTGGAAACGAACAGTATTGTTTTAAAAGATTATTCTACGGAATATCAATTGGACCAGCAGCATTCGCCTCCATCTTTACCCATTTCCTACATCCTCTAATTCGGAAAAGAACAGTAATCACCTATGTAGACGATATATTCATTCAAACAACAACATACGACCAAATGTACGAAACATTGGAAGAATATCACAAAATACTGCAAAAAGAAAACCTTAAAGCAGCACCTGATAAAACTTACTTCATGTTGAAGAAGGTAAAACTCCTTGGAGACATAATTGAAAATAAGAAAATAAAACCTTTGACTTCACGAATTGAAGGATTCCAAAAATTAGAGCCAGCAAATGGCATGAAATCACTCCAATGATACCTTGGGACAATAAATTTCTTAGCTAAATATGTCTATGGAATGCAACCAATACTACAACCCCTCTATAAACTATTACATAAAGAAACAGAATTCAAATGGACAAAAGAACACCAAACAGTATTTAAAAAAATGAAACAAACGATAACCAAACAACTCAAAACTACAATGCCAGACACTAGTAAACCTTTTTACATCATTACCGATGCTTCCAATACCGGCATCGGAGCAGCATTATTACAACAACATCCATCGGAAAATAAATTGAACCTGATATCAGCAAATTCACGATTATTTACACCTATCGAAATGAGACTATCAACTTTCATTCGCGAATGTAGTGCAATAATAGTTGCATTAACAGAATATGAATTCCTCTTAACAGGATCAAAACACCCGATAATACTATTTTCTGATCATAAACTTATTATATACCTATTCACCCAGAAAAATAAACCTAACCATAGAGTTTATCGATTCCAACTAATACTAATGAAATTCCCAAACCTCCATATTACATGGACAGAAGGAAAAAACCTAGCATTGCCAGATCTCCTCAGCAGAACCATTAATGAAGAACAATTCACAAAAACTAGGGATATCACAGTTAAAATACCCGAGAATATTAAATTTTACTTTGCCAAAACACCGTTTGGAAATAACATAGAATGCCAATATAGCATTTGTTATAATAACATTGAGAAAATGGATCAAACAAACTACCCTTTATTAGCTAATATTCACAATAATTTCTTCGAAATTAATATCGACAAAAATGAATACCAACCAATTTCATATGAAAAATTTAAAAATGAAACTAAAACAAACCTCATACCTAAATATAAACCAAAAATTAAAAATTGGATTTCACCAATAATTGAAAAAGATGACCTAATAATATCTAAAAACCAAAACGGACCTTACATTAAACACCACGACGATGACTATCTTCAATTATTAAATAACGTACAAGCATCCAAACAACAATTTGACAATGTCAAAATACATGACATCTTCTTTGACGATAATACAAAAATCACGAATTCTTTACTTCAAGAAACACAAATCCTAGACCCAGTACTGCACAAAGTAAAAATGTGGAAAACGCATAATAATAAACCGCATTCAGTCACACAAGAAATTCGAGGAAATAAAGGTCTATTCGCATACTACAGAAAATTTAAGTCAGTAGTGATAGACGAAAACACCTCACTAATGACAATACTGATTACATTTCAGAAAAAATCACTGATACGAATTTGCCTACCACTGACACTACTACTATGGGCATTCTATGAAAACCACTGCATAGATACAGTTGGTCACACAGGATTAGAAAAAACAAAACGGAACTTGATGGAAAAATATTATTTCCCTAACCTTCATACTTGGATCAAGATCTTATTAGCAGATTGTATCAAATGTCAAACAAATAAAATATTTGCAAACAACCATAACAAAGCAAACACGGAACAACTTGCTTCAACAAAAACACATTTCAACGAAATGATCATGATAGATACAAAAGGACCAATCAATCCACATTCTGACGGACACCAATATACTTTCGTAATAGTAGACGCATTTTCACACTTTTACACCATTATGTGTGCACCAAAAAATAATGCTTACTATGCCTATACAGCATTATTCGAACATTGGTTCATGAAATTTGGACTACCAGAAAAATTAAGATCAGACAACGGGTCAGAATATATTAACACCGAACTTACACACCTATGTAAATTTTTTGAAATAAAATTTAAACCAAGCACTACCTATGCACCTTGGACCAACGGTCTAGTAGAAGGAACAAATCGTATTATTGGACAGTTCACAAGAACATTAGTAGATGGAAAATTCAAAAATTGGTCACGAAAAGCAAAATTCCTTCCATACGCATATAATACACAATACCAAACTAGAATAGGAATGTCACCCTATGAAATAGTATTTAATCAGAAACCACGTAAACCAACACAAGTAAAATTGGGAACAACAACTGATGAATTTGGAAATTGTAATTCTTCAGATGAAAGCATCTGTAAAACACAACCTAAACACACACACCTAGAACAACAATTCAATCACCCAAAACTTGCAAAATTGCAAAAAAGAACTTTTGCAAATTTGTTCTGAGATAAAGAAAAACAATTTAATGAAACATATCAAACAATAACACGAATTCTCCATAATCGCAAAATTTAACCGATGAAAAGAATAAAAGATTCCGAACAGTCAAACCCTTACAAATTCGTACATTTGTACTCCTAACTAACCAACAACAAATAGATGGAGTATCGAAAAAACTAATACCCCTCAAAACAGGCCCATACATAATAATTGAAAAACCAACTGATACAACATACATGCTACAAGACAAAAGTAAAGAAAAAATTACAATCCACAGAAATCATATAGTACCACACTATCCTAAAGAAAAACATATCAAAGAGGAACTTAACAATTACTTATTTGATAAAAACGTACCAACATAAAACAACCAGAAAAAACAATAATAAAGAAAAACCGTAAGGACCTTACACCAGAATTCGAAAAACCGGAAGAAACTTCACCATACCAACTCAGGAAAAGAAAAGTCAAAATAAATTCGAAATAAACAAAAGTAATTCAAATCGGATCACTAATAGAAAAAAGTACACCTTGAAATAATTTCTTGCCCTTTTCCTATATAGTTATCATTATCCCGTAAACATAATCACTTTGAAAAACAATTATTATCAGTAAATGTAAATTACGGATTTGTTCAGTTGTTTGTAATTGTAAAATTAAATTTGGACCAAACCTTCATTTAAAAATGATTTAAAATGGATCATACCTTCATTGGGTCACAACTTGAATCACACACCCATTTTAATATCAGCAAGGTCACCTTTTTTCCTTAATGCAAGCAATATCACTACATAGCAATATCACTTATGCATAAACCAACAAATGCAATATACCATAATGCAAACATATGAAGTGTATTGCAGAACGTTTAGCCGAATGAGATAGTTAGCCGAAAGTCCAGTAAATCATTTCTTCATAATATCTTATGACATTTGTGCCAACACTCTATTATTCAAGCCAGTATTACAAGTATGTCTTTGATGACACATTACACCGAATGGTCATAGAGTCGAACGATCATTTCCCCGAATGACTGTTTAAGCAAATTGAATACACTGCTATACATTCCCTTTTCGGCACCCACATTCAATATCTATTTTAATCACATTATTAACTGTCTATTCTCACCTTCAGAATACCTATTATCACATTTTCATCTCATCTGTTATTTTTACCTATTCATCTATTCATCAATTCTCTTCAACTTCTCTTCAACAGTCAACTATTCTCTTCACTTCTCTTCACCATTCAACTATTCCCTACCTCCACTTCCCTTCACTTTTCTTCACCCTACATCCACTTCTTTTGACCATTCAACTATTACTTTCATCACATTCTTGATATGTTCTTCACTTGCATAATCTATTCTCGTTTTCCTCACATAATCCTAATTGTAGAATCTAAATATCACTTATAAAATCACCTCATTTTATAACTGTGTTATTTCAAAACAAAACAAAGGAATTTAATTCAAAATAAAATAACACTATACACTACAACATAACAATATAATATAATACTACATAATACAAATAAACTAAAACAAATAATTAAATCAATAATCTAAAATATTTCAAAAGTCCAAATAACCTAAAGTTCAAAAAGTTCAAAACGTTCTTCAAAACAAGTTTCATCTTTTATCCTCAATTGTGAACTCGAAACCAGATTGTTGAACACTTGGCGTCACCTGCAGATACACCATCACACACAAATAAACCATTTCACATCTGCAACGTGGAATAACATCGGCCATGTTGTCTCACATCGGCCTCATCGTACACCTCACGCCATCGGCCTTATCATACACCTCTCGCCACGTATGTTGTCTCACATCGGCCTCATTGTACACATCTCGCCACATCGTACACTTCCCGTTCACTTCTCGCCAGCCGCATCATCAGGCACACAATAATAAGAATTGTTGATCACTTTTAAATTGTTGATCACTTGTCACCAATTGCATCATCAGTTGTGTAATAGTAAAAGATAACTAATAACTATAAACAAAATATTTTAATCTACGAAGTTATCTAGGAATAATCTACAATTAACTAACTATAAGTATAAATAACACAATAGATAACCTAATAGATAAAAGCTAACAAACAAATAAATTAAATAAACAATACTAATAAACTATAATACTATTATACTATTATAAACTAGTCGAATCTAATATAGTTTACTCTAAAACTCTAATGCACGAACTAACCTAAATAAACAGGTAAATAACTACTATCTTCGTTAGCTGCCTTGAAAAGGCACGTATAAGAAGTACAACCCAAATCTAAATCAATACACAATTGTGTATAATAAGAATTGTGTATAAATGAAAACACAATCAGCAGAGCACCTCAGCTAGACATACACCAGTAGACACAATGAATCCAATTATTGACGGCACCAGATATGGCACCGCCTCATGCCGGCACCGTCTAATATATCTAACCATCATGCGTAATCATCATACGTAACCATCATGCGTAACCATCATGCGTAAACTCATGCGTAACCAACCGTAAACTCATGGTTCATCATGCGTAACCAAACCGGGAACATCAGCTAGACACACGCGAAAAACCTACGCTAAACTAACACTAAACTAACACTAAACTAACCTACACTAAACTATCTACATAAATTGTGCTAAATACATAAAACTTAAAACACCTAAACGATAAACTATAACCAAACTATTAACTATAACGAGACTATAATCTACACCTAAACGATATACTACAACGATAAATGATAACCAATTCTATAAACGATAAACTACTGGTAAACTAACTGGTCAAACTAACTAAACAAAACTATAACAACTGAGTAGTCAAAATAACTAAACAAACAACACTAATTGTAAATTAAATAAACTAATAGATAAATATAGAAGTAATAACTGTAACTAACTAAACGGATAACTATGACTAATTGTAACTAATTAAACACTATAAACACTAATAAATATACTGATAAATACACTAACTAATAAACTATGAAACTGATAAACTATGAAACGAATGTAACCTAAACGAATGTAATCTACACGGTAATCTAAAAAGCTAATCTTAAGAATGTAAGGAAAACAGTAATCTAAAGGAAAAAGGTAATCTAAAGAAATGTAAACTAAGGAAATGTAAACCAATGTAAACTAATGTAAACTAATGTAGTCTAATGTAACGGGCTAAACTAATGTGACGAGCTAAACTAAATGTAACAAACTAAAGGCTGTAATGCTAGCACCAATACTTAAGCACCATGAAGAAAAGGAATAATGATAAGAATATTATCTATTTTGAAGCCTAAATAATATTGAGAATATTGATGATATTATTAATCCATCCACCACTCCCGCCATAAAATACTCCGACACCATAAACCCCAACATAACAAATAGAATAAACAGCTTCACCAACATCTTAATCCAACGAACACGAACATCCATTTCAAATCACCTGAAATATAAAAGCATAAATCAAACGTAGTTCACCACATATCATTGTCCAATACAATACATATTGACATTACACCATTAATCGTATTACGAGGATAAACATACCTCTAACACGATTTACACGTTCACATTTACTTATTAACCTCTAGCCACACGTAATCCCATGTCAATACAATGTCATTCCAGCACGTAATCCCATGCCAAAATTTTGCCTACTGAACATTCTGTTTCGTGAACACTATATTCACTATTCCGTTCACGTAATTACACACTTGACACACGCCACTCCGATATCATCACTACGTTCACATTATTCCGTTCACTAATGTTTTACACTCACACATTGTGTGCACATCTTCTATACTATTTCACTTTCCCGTTCACCAATGATTCCACTAAACATTTTCATTCTTTCACTTACATTAGATAAACACTTTCATTGTCTCATTCACACTAACTCAACACGTCACTTTCTCGTTTCTCATTCACACCCTATCATGACAAGTCATAACCGACAGTTATAACCCTGATCACATATTCTGCTAAATAATAGGGTTCGTCCGAACGAACGAAAATAGATAAATCATATCCGCAATTAGCGAACGTCAATCAAACACACTTCAACTTATCTATCCAATAAATAAAAACTCAAAACCGTTAAAGGATCAGAAACTACACCTCCCAGAAACGCCTATTACATTAAAAAACACATTAATACGTACTTCACGATCTTAGCATAAAACACTTAAGTACAATGCAACCAAATCTAACATTTGAAAAATAACGCCAAGTCTACACCTAAGGACCTGAGTGATTAAAAAAACACCAACAAATTTCACTTTTCCCCATCCCAGAAAAGACAAATCATGCCTAAATCCATTAAGGATTCCATTAAAACACTTGAGAAAAAAGGAAGACTTAAGTATGATAATTAAAAGAAAAGGCTTTCAAATACTTAAGACTTCTAAACACTTTTACGGACGCAATTAAAGTACTCAGTCCGACAAAATAACACACTTATACGGCGTTGGAAAGCCTCAATTACTCTCTAAAGAGACAAATTGACATTGTTAAACAATACTTATCCACTGTATACAGACGGAAAGACTGTGTTCAACAGAGCAGAAAAAGTTTGATGATCACAAAGAAGCCACTCAAAGCTATTACCTGTTGTTCAGATTCAATTATAATCCAAATGCAAATTGTTCAGAACCAAATTAAAACACCTTGTTCATTAAAATAGCTTGCTAATGGACACTACTGATGAATGGCAGACACGCTCAAAAGGATTCTAAAACTCAAACAAAACGCTAATTGGGATGTTATGGATGAATTCCAGAATGAACACCAAGGATCACTTCTATAACCAAAAACTCAGTCCCTATGGATAAACCAAGAACGTGAACATACTATTATAAACACTTCTAAAACTATATGCTATTATATTTATCATTCATCATTGTTGCTCATTTATAGTTCAGTTCTTCGGAACAGTTTGTAAGTTATAGTTGGCAGGTATTGTCTGACAACAAAACAAGTTCATTTTAATCTCCGCCGCACCAGAAGGCGCGCGTGTCAGAACAAGAGAATTGAGTTCAAATTCAAGTTGCAAGTAAAATCGAGAAACCTCGAAATTGAGTATTTAACCGCCATCGTTTTTCCCCACGGACCAGCATAACATGGCGCAGTCTCTAAAATCCCCTGTTGGCGTCCTCCTATTTTGGGAATCAGGCGCCAGCCCCCCTCAAGAGTGGCCAACATGGCTGTCCACATTCAAGATGGCAGTCATGGCGAAAGAAAATCTCATCGTGGATTAATTATTGAGACTTAAACCTACACCCGCGGATCTATTTTACCCTACCGTACCGTCGTATGAAGATATAGTCGAAGGAGCGAACAATGAAGAAAGTCGCAAACGACAAATCCGAAACGAAAGACAACGTGTTGATTGGGAAAACGAGTGTCGAGCCATACGAAATCGCGGACCAATGATTGATCGTTACTCCTGGGACGATGCGGATATTAAGGTCAAGAGCCTTATATATCTCTCACTCGGAACAGAAGCTAGCCGAATTTATCACCAGCGCAACCCACATACAAATATTGATAGATGTTCCACAAAGGAGCTCATCTATGAACTGGGTATAACGTTCACAAGACCAAGAAACATCACGTTTGACCGATTCCAGTTGATCACGGTACAACAGAATTCAAACGAAAGCTTAGAAACCTTCTACAGCAGGCTTCGCGAACTAGGATCAAAAGCAGCGCTCGGGAATGTCGAAGAAGGTCTAATCAAAGACTTCTTCATTGCGAAAATGAACAATTCCACCATCCAAATGGAACTGCTCTCTGAAGTACGTACACCTGCCCAGGTCTTGAACTTTGCCATCTCACGAGAAAGAGGCCAAGAAAACCAGAGGGAGATCCTCCGAGCCAACCCATCCAACTGGAGTCAAGTTAACGCAACAACACAACAACCAAACCGCAATCAATCGCGGCCAGAAACGAGCACACAAAGACAACAACAAACACAAGAAATACAACCATGCTGGCGTTGTGGAGCACATTCACACAAGGACACAATATTAACTACCCAGCAAAAGCAGCGCAATGCAACATCTGCAAAAAGATGGGACATTTTGCAAAGCTATGTCGATCAAAGATGCCAGAACGACCCAGACAGAGACCGCCACAACGAACACCTCAACCACCGTATAATCAATCCCCCGGGAATAACCAAACAAGACGTGTTCGACATGTGACGGAACAAAGTCAGGAAATGATTCAGGCAACGACAGAGGAGGAAAGCGAATCAATAGACCCAGAAGCAACACTCTATTTGAAAGAACTCACAGAGGACTGGGCAAACATTAATCTAATAAGACCAAAAACATATAAATCAGTGAGAAACATCATCGCAAACAAAAAACAAAACGACGAAATATGGATCAAAACAAGGTGCAACAACTCCGAAACAATCGAGTGGCTCGCAGATACTGGATCACCTAAAAGCTTCATAAATCAGTCCACAGCTAAGAAATTAATGACAAAAAACCCGAACATCAAAATAGAACAATATAACAAAAACAAAAGATATAGATGTTTCAACAACAAAGAAATAAAAATCAGAGGAGTCATCCATATGGATATCACCTCCGGAGATTGGCTCGCGAAAAGATGCCAAATACTTATCGTGGAACAGAATAGTACAAATCTAATGGGACGAG
This sequence comes from Convolutriloba macropyga, assembly GCF_964194025.1. Lineage (NCBI taxonomy): Eukaryota > Metazoa > Xenacoelomorpha > Acoela > Convolutidae > Convolutriloba > Convolutriloba macropyga. Next base: position 49,187,878 of record NC_134474.1, on the reverse strand, counting down.
ACATGTTGCCGAAACTAGGCATCAGTCTACAACAAACAACACAACAAGGTAGGCATATACACCATATTTCAGATATTCAAACAGTAAAAAAACATGGATATTTAAAAAATATCCACACCTATGTACACGATTAGGCAGATCCAAAAATCACATAGCAAAGTCGGTATTCCGGGAAAACCAAAACCCCAACCAGCAAAAGGGAAGAAGGGTCCCCCCACACCTATTAGAAAAAGTAGAAAAAAAAGAATTAGATAAACTGATAAACGATAAACAAATAATCCGACTAGAAAAATGCCCCGACGACGTCTACATTAGTCCAGTGGTAATAACAGTAAAAAAGGACAAATCCGTAAAAATAGCACTTGACTCAAAGAAACTAAACAAAGCAATACACAAAAACAAATATCAAATGCAGAGCATAGACCACCTAATCGATGCGGTTGCATTATATATCTCCGAAAGAAGAAAGTCCCCAGGGACATACTGGTTTTCAAAAATCGACTTAAAATACGCTTACAGCCAAATCCCCCTCGACGAATCCATAGCAAAACACTGCAACTTCAGCATTCTAGGGGGCCGGGCAACGGGCACCTATAGATTTATAAATGGATTCTATGGACTCACAGATATGCCGGCTACATTTCAAAAAACAATCGATAAAACGCTGGAAGGCATAAATTCGAAATTTGCATTTCTTGATGATATTTGGTGATCACCAAGGGAACCCTAAATGAACACGAAAACGAACTAGACGAAATCCTGGAAAAATTAGACAAAGAAAACCTCGCAATAAACCTACAAAAATGCGAATTCGGCAAGAATACAATAGAATGGCTAGGTTTCAAAATAATTCCCCAGGGAATGACCCCGCTAATTACAAAAACCGAAACGATCATGAAACTCGAACACCCCAAAACACTAAAACAACTACGGTCATTCATGGGGAGTATCCATCACCTAATAAAATTCATCCCAAAATTAGCCGAACTAACGGAACCTCTAAGACCATTTTTAAAGAAAACTGATAACAAAAATAATCGACTAAAATGGAACGATACACACTCCCAAACATTCACAAAAATAAAACAAAGAATAAAACAAATTATCGAAAACAAACATTTCGGTACCACGAAAGAAACACGCATCAATTGCGATGCCAGTAACAAAGGCCTGGTGGCAAGCATCGAACAAAAACAAGGAAACATCTGGCGTACAATAGCGTTTGCTAGCAGATTTTTAAATAATTATGAATCACGATATAGCACAAACGAACTAGAACTATTGGCTGTTGTATGGGCCGTCGAACATTTCAAACATTATCTACATGGACAAGATTTTAAAATACTAACCGACCACCAAGCCCTACTATCAGCCCTTAACGAAAACAGAGGCAACAAAACATATCAAAAGCGATTAACACGCTGGGTAGATAGACTTTTACCATTAAATTTCACAATCGAACATGTCCCAGGGATGGACATGGGGTTCGCAGATTATCTAAGTCGAAATCCATCACAACCCCCTCCACCACCATCTACTGATGATACACAATTTATAATAAACACAATCAATGATTCCAAGTATATTCTGCTAAATGACACAATCGAAAAATTAAGCGCAGACAAACACCAAACACAAAATGACGTCATAAGTAAAAAAGAGCACGCCACACAGAAAACGAATGCTTTTTGCCAAAATCGTTACAATAATCAGCCGCTTGCCCTTGCTACAAATTTATCGCAGTGTAACCCAATTAATTCAATACATTCCATCTCCAATTCTAATCCAATTTACAAATCATCTATTAAATCTTTTCAAAATCTATCTCAATCACATCATCTTATTAATCAAAATCAATTCTCTTCAAATTATAATTCCCCCGTTCATACCCTATATTCTTTACATAATCCCCCAAATTCAAAATCCCCCCTCCAACAGTCAACGTCATTCGTCCAAGTTATCAAAAAGTACTGGTTACAACTAGAAAAAACCCAACATCAGAAACATATTTACGCCCAATTATTAAACGCAAAAGAGCACCCAATAGACCCAAAAAGGAAAGCAACTCAAAAACGTTTACTTCAAGCAGCACACAAACAGACGGGACTACCCCCAAGGGAACCAAGCAAACATGCCAGAGTATAGAAAAAACCTAGCCCAAGTATTCTGGCAGAGGAATTTCTGGCAGAAGCCACGCTAAAAGATAAACAATTAGCAACTTTGATAAAAAATAATCAGAGAGAGAGACTGGAACACAATGAAAACAGTCAACCCCTACTTCTACTCCCTTAAACGCAACCTATCGGTAACTCCCTCGGGATGTATTCTTTATGACAACCGCTTAATGGTTCCAAAATCACTAAAACAGCTTGTCATCGACTCGATCTATCAAACACACCCAGGACAACTTGGAATGTTGAGGCTCGCAGACCTGATATGGTTCCCTCACATCCACAGGGACGTGACCTACAAGGCACAATCGTGCTCAGATTGCATTAGAAACGGTAAAAATTTAAAAGCTATCCAAACCAAGTCGCAATCAGGCACCCTACCTAAACTAATCGAACCTAACGAAGAAATCCAAATGGATTTCGCTGGTCCCCTTTCATTCCGCGAACATAAAGATGATTACTACATACTTGTAACAGTCGACCGTCTAACACGCTACCCCCACGCAAAAGTATTCAAAAACTGTGATACAGAAACAGCGCTTAAATACCTTGAGGAATACTGTAATTTTCACGGCATACCACGCTCCATAAGATGCGATCAAGCACAAGCTTTCAAGGCGCGGGAATTCGAACTATTCTGCAAAGACAATAATATAAAACTAATACTCGCACCGGCCGGCGATCATAGAGCAACCGGAATGGTAGAGCGCCTAATCCAAACAATAAAACGCCGAATCGCAATCATGCAATCAGACCCGCTGTGGTCCAACGCAGACCTGGCGCAAATTGTAACAAAAATAATCCAATCCATTAGGCTAGTACCTAACTCCGTAACCAAGATAAAACCATTCGAGGCACACTTCGGTCGCCCCCCAAATACTGAACTCTCAAATATAGTAACCCAACCAAACCAAACAAAACTAACGTATAATAAATTACGATCCTTTGTTTCAGACAAAAAGAAACTGAAACACCCAGCACTCCCCAGGGAAGCAATGTGGGAGTTCGATGAAGACTCAGAGCCTGAGCTCGATATACAATACAAAGAAAACGAACAGGAAGCTCCCGGCCACCGAGCAAACACCCCAGATTCATCAGACTCAGAAAACGCGCCGCTGATCAACCACACGCGCGTTCCTGGTAGGTCCAATCTCTCTAAACTACAAACCACATTTGGAGATAGAACCTCCACTGTAACGTTTAATAAGAAAAATATGATCAGAAAAACACTCGCACGCAAATCCAATCCAACAACACGCGGATCACTAAAACCACAATGGAATGTTATTCCAAATGGAACGATCACTAACTACTCCCCACACATCATAACACTTGACACAGACCATAGAAAAAATACGGTAATAAGATATAACGACTTAGCAATCGTAACACAAACACTCCCCACTCCCCCGGATATGTATAACGATAAACCACGTCTAATACATATGGTAGCGTGCAAAACGGTTAACGAATATCACAGTAACCAACGTAAATTAAGACGATTTTATTTAGAAGAACAAGCTGTCCGAGCCGCCCTGATCCAACCATGCCGACCGAACCCAGTGAACACCGAACCTCTGGGGCATGGCAACGTCGTCGATATGGCAAAGGCCAACCAGAGAAAACAAGCACAACCAAACGAAATCCCAAGGGAAAAACCAAAAAGGCGGATCAGAAAAGAGCCACAACTTTTGCACAGAAATCGAAAGAGGCAGCCCTGAAACATAGCCAGTCGGTACGCAGTGACAAGAGAAAGCTCTTATACTCAAGTTCCTCCGAAAACAAGTCTCTGATTAAATTTAGTCCACAACATCTACAACAATCATCAACACTCAAAACATTCAACATTCGCGATACTCCCGGGTGACCCAAATTTTGCATTACAGCATCTTCAAATGCTAATGATTTCATGAATTGGCCTTCAACCTCCTCCACAACCCCCGGCCCCAGCCAAGCCCGGTCAACCCCACGCGTCGACAGAAGAGTGGACAACCTATGGGAACGAAACTCCACTGAGAAACAAACAACAAACAGTAACCCTATTGAAGTGGTATATCTAGACAGCTCCAACTCCACGGACAAAGAAACCCCAGTAATCATCCGTCTGGAATCCACCCCAAACAATGAAACTGCGGCTAG
>NC_134474.1:49168332-49183368 GCF_964194025.1 Convolutriloba macropyga | reverse complement strand
CTTTCACAACCAATTCAATCTCTATATCTTGAAAAAATTCAATCTCTGGAAATACATTCAGTCTCAAGCTAGATCTTGCCAAATTGAACTGTCTCACCAAGTCAAAAACAAACTATTCAATCTCCTTTTCTTCAATCAAACAAACTTCTTAAAGCGAACAGTAAGAATATTCCTCTCGATATTTTTAAACCAGAATCAATCGCTGGTAAAGGTAATTCTTTCATTCATTAAACACCTGATCACTCACATATCAGATAACTCTGATTCAAATTCTGATTCCAATTCCGAACAAATATATTCCTACTCTGATTCTCATTTCAATCAAATACATTTTAACTAGCCTTTATCCAGTTAGACAGAGTAATCTTACTAACACCAACCCGGATCTGATTTCAAGCACACAATACAGTCTCCGCTTCTGCAAATTTCAACCCCCGCTTCTACAATCCACCTCAGTATTCACCTCTACATATTTCAAATCACCTTCAAAAATAATCACCTTTGCCAAATGAGTAGACATATATATGATACAGTGAATATATAAATATTCGCTTCCATTGTTAGATATTGAAATATCTCTATCTGTATTTCACCAGAACTGTAAAGTTTTCAGATTTAGACTAATATTCAGATTTCTCGATCATACTATCAATTATATCATACTGTTTCTACCATTTAGAAATCACACCTTGTTTTGTATTAAGAAAACATAACTAAAAAACTACAAAATAGATATCAACTTAACGTGAACATACAAAACCCGTTTGTTTATTATCATAAACATTTTGTAACGGATACAAATATAAATACTAACATCACCGGACAGACCTCTATTTCTATTAACCTACAATCTAATTTGTATAAAAAACACCCAAAACTTGTACCCATCTACGAACAAACACTGCAGATTGCTACCAAACAAGTAGAAACCCAAAACATCCAGCTAAATCTTACTTTCAATATAAATGGTTAACACATCGATCAACAAAATACCTTTATGCGATTACGCGTAACGAGACAAAAGTAAGGAAAAGTGATAGTAGACAAATACTTCAAAATAGCCAAAAATACTAAAATAATCAATATCACGTTGAGATTTCAAACGCAGAATAAAGACGGACATACTAGAAATAGATATGTACGATATAGATGGACAAAGAGCCAAAATCTGAAGTAGCGATTGTAGTCGAATGCCCTACCAATAGAAACAAATACAAACAATTAAACATACACGCACATTGTCATATTCATTATAATAACGATACATTACATTTGATTAATTGCAGAACAAACCTCAAAAAATACCTTATAGCGTGCACAGCAATCAGAAAAAATAATACTTTAGTAGATCTCCATTTGGGAGAACACTACTTTTATCAGCTACTGCAAACATCCAATTACGTTACAGTCTCTGATTGATTACGAAAACTTTAGACGACAAATAACTGAAGAAAAGTGTATTGACATATCTAAACTTAACACACCATTTGTAATAATCTCTGAAAATAATACCAAAATATTCACCTAAATCAGCCAAAATTAATACTTTCATAATATTCTACACTATAATTAGCCTAATTACAATACTCACAACACCTTGTATTGTAGCTATTTCGATGTACCTAGCATTCGAAATTATCCGTACAGCCCTACGCAGAAATAGAGTAATATATCCAACCACACCAATCTATTAAATGTCAGAATGACAAGGTTTAAACGAGGAATACACAAATCATTTTTGCAAAACATTTCTCGAAAATATCAAACTTGAAATCTTCCAATTCCTAAAAACCGCATTAATAATATATTTTTTTGTATTAATGTGCTATAACTTAGTAAAATTTATATTTGAACCATAAAAAGTAATCGTCAAAATTGATCCCGACAGAAACGTTGAAGACGCTATTTTTTATACTTTAAGAGCCCAAAATTTTTATCTACAAGTCGCTCTCCCAGAAAATACACTATACTATGAAACCGTTCTAATATACCAAATAAACGTACGTGAAAACCAAGAGGGTTGGATTTCTAATTTATGCGCACAAACAAGCCAACCAATACAAACCATAACTCCATTGCTTATTCTATCACCACCAACTGCATTAGCCGCACAATACACTCAAGATCCAAACTATCCAAATAGTCCCACCACACTCGCATTTACACGCAATAACACAGTTGCATTATATAACAACACATCCCAACAAAACACAACACAACTGAATCTCCAATCACATTCAGAGATAACACAGCACAAAATTCGACAAAATAGAGTAAAACCAAGAAGCACTAATTCATTCACAAATAACCCTTTCACTACAAATACTAGACATCACAATAACCCACTAGGTACGCCTGACAGGGGCGCTTAATTTAAACAATTGTGTCGAACAATAATCATAATACTATTGAACGCCCGCACGACAACGAAGTCACTGATTTAACAAATATACCAACATCACCAGAAGAAAGCGAAGTAGGTACAGAGAATCCATACACAGTTAGGCGCGAAAGCGTCCGACCCAAAAGAACTCTAGTAAAAGCAAGAAGACGATCTTCATTTTCATATTCAAACCAAACACCTTTAGTCCCATATCGTACAACAGATGTTGAAATAGACAATAACGACAATCGACCATTAAGCACCAGACGTTCAGAATCATCCAGCAGAACAAGTACACCAACATTACAAAATTTTAGCATTGTTTCACAAGAATTACCTAGTGAATCATCAAAAGCCACTCCCACATCAACAGAACTTAGAGCGAATCCCTTTTATCAACCAACAAGACATCAAGTACAAGATTTTAACTCTGTATTACAACACCTTAGACAACATCAAGCGATAGCACCCCAAAGCTCATTTTGGTCGGCATCATCACGAGATTCAATCTTGAGCTCACAAAGAGCACCCAGATCATGCTTAACCCTTTCGACACAAAACACCTTTTTAGAAGAAAACGTATCTATTACATACTCTCAAATAGAATCATCAATAGTAACAGAATATTCAACTATTACATCCAGTATAAATTTCGAACCAGAAAAATGACTACCTGCAAATTACAGAGGACCACGAGGACCTATACTACCAGCAGTACATAACCAAAATCCACCAACAAGAAGCAGAACCCGTGAATATACACAAAGATTTCTATTAGATCATACACCATTCACACCAGCACCAGTTCTATACGGACCAACAAGTCTAGGAGACACATTTACTAATTGGGCAAGAGACAGACTTGAACATACTTTAAAGCTCACCACCCGACAGAGACAAATCGCCATTAACGTACTTTCAACACCAAGTTTAGAACTACACTTTCAATCAACAATTAGATATAACACCATTTTTAATCATCCCTTTCACGCAGCAACTCCATCCATCATTACTCGTACAACACCTCCACCGTTTATTTGCATTGAATTTTTATATAAATTTGATAGATATACACAACAAAACACTAACATATAGGACTAACGTACACATGTCGGTTCAACTAGTAATACTACACATAATACTCTTCACCTCTCTATTCCTTTTCCTATTCCTATTACTAGTATACTTTGAATATGATATAGGACCAATTAAACGTCGTGTAAAAGTTATCAAACACCTACAAGATCGAACTAAATTCAATACAGATAACATTCATTTCACGAATATTATAAATATCACTGAATCAGATTATGAAGATCTGTGAAATATACGAGCAGACTACTGGTTTCACAACTAGGGAAAACCCAGTCCTCCAACTCAAATAGATACACCACTCATTAGTAACAGCATAGAGATCGACAATAATTTACAACAACTAGAAGAAGCACAGCTCGAAATACAGCCTCAAATACCTAAAAACCTAAAATTTCTAATATCAAAACAGAAAATAACTGGAATACACCAAGTACAGACAAGTCTTAACGCAGCGTTAATAGAACCATATAGCATAAATCACAATATTCCCCAACCAGCAATAACAACCTTCACAAATGAAGCAAAACATAACAAGATACACGAACGCTCACGAAGAATAATTGATAAAAATTTAAAACCAAGTAACAATACAATCTCAACTGGACCACCAACAGGACCACAAGACATATTTGTCGAACATTATGATTGTGAAATGAATGAAATAAGCAATGTTAAACACTATGAACTTAATAAAATTAGCACCTGCACATTTAAACCTATGGATCTCGAAATGGAAAAGACTGGAATACAACTACTCTCTAGAGCAAAAGCAATTGAAATCAAAGCTTTTGCAGTCGAAGGCACAATAAAAGAAACTGTTCAATGGTGTTCACAACACACCGATTACATCCGAGCATGTCGTCAAAATTATTATTAATCGGATGCCCAACGAACAAAAATATTAGTCGCTTATGAGGTCAGAAATGAACTCGCACGGATTAACATCCTCAAAAATACTAAAAACCTACCTAAAAATTATAACATATCTTTTAATTATATGAATAATCCAAGTTTACAAAACAGAATAGAAAAAGCACAAGGAGAAATCAGATTATCATACATCACCCCGTTACCACCACAATACGGTAGATTAGTTTACGATTACACAGACGAATTATGGATACCAACAGCATCTAAAAATAGACAATCCAATTGCAAAGGAGGACGAAAAGTCCAGAGTCGACTCGACTTCCTCGATTGGACTTTATCATTAAGCGAAGTATCATTAATACTTAACCTAGAAACAAACGAAATTTCATTAGATGGTACCAAATTTCCATGCAATCTAGAAAAAAGATACTGCCACCCAACAGGCCTAACTAAATCAACCATTGTTTGGGAACCTGAAATACATTGCCAGATCTTTGAAATGTTACGTTTTGATGCATACATGGTCAAATACAAAGATAGATATTGGATAGAAACAAACACCGATTGGACCTTAGTTCAAAAATTCAATGAACAAAACAAAAAAAAACACAACTTCACTTAAAAACAACACCCAAATAAAAACCAGATTTCAAATTTATAGTAAACCAGAATTTTACTGCGGATCCACAAAACCATTATATCCAACAGAGTACGAAGACATCTTCATAATTTATGAACATGGCTTTGATATGAACACAGGAAAACCATACGATACAGCTTTAACACCATTGATAACGAAAAATTTATAAAAATTAATAGGAAAGATATTTTGCAACAACGAAATAAAACCAAAAACCACAACAATTACTACTACTGTGGTTTTGTAAATGAAATAACACACCTAGAGATGCAAATCGACCTGTATATGAGTAAAATCTATTCACAACTCAGTCTACAAGCCATTGAATTTTACTCAAAACTATGCGAACAAACCAGAAACATTCGACAACTAGCACTTACACAAGTACACAAAGACACACCTTTACTAGGTTACATACTAACCGGAGATCGTTCAATATTTGTACAGGAAGAAGGTATAAATGTGATGAAAATGTACCGATGCGCCAAAAAAGTCTCACAACTATGGGCACCAGATGATGAAACCTGTTACGACAAAATACCCATAATGTATAAAGGAGTTTAACAATACGTCCTGCAACTAACACGAAAGACATATGACTGGGCTAAAAAAGTACCCTGTTCACATAATAATTTTGTTCAACTCATCTCCATTGATATAAAAGGAACACTACGATATAGACTAACACCTTTTCCTATAAAATTTGAAACGATTCTTCATACAATTTCACCTGAAGAAATTAGAGTTGATAACCTTTTTAGTAGAGCTAGTTGAATTGAAAACGGGATATTTAGTAAAGAACAACTAATCAAAGAACGAGAACGAGATTTGTTACGAGAATATATTAGAGACAGAGCAGAGCCACGGCATGAAGCCACCTCAGCTAATGCTCAAAAATTACTAGAACTAGACCAACTAGGACTATTAGACGCCTATAAACGCTATGAAAATTCACTCAAATGGCTCAAAGATCTTAACATTAACGGTTATAATTTCCAGATAGACCAACCCGCCGTAAACTGGAAAGAAGTATTCGATGGCAAATGGCTAAAAGATCAATCATAACCTTATTTGGTTGGCCATGGTATATACTCGAAAAAATAGCCATTCTATATGCTATGATAAACTTTTTATTATCCTTATTTAAAATAATAATTAAATTTTATAACGCCTTTGCAATACACAAAGCCATTGGTAAACAAGTAAACCTAACACGAATTCTTTTATCTGGAATATTTGGAATATTTTCACACACAATGACACAATTAATTGCCGAAGCACAGTATTCAGATAATTCATCGGATGATAATAATAATAGCCATGAAACACAGAATAACACAGAAAAGATCAAACTTAAAGCCACAATGAAACATCAACCAAAGACTAAATCAGATATTAAAATCACCAAATCACCATTTGTAATCGACGATGACAATGATGTATATGTTGATACTAATTACAAACAGTACGATGCAACAATCAGACGATCAAAGAAAGGCATACAGCTTAAAAATACTGAACATAAAAGAAAACCCAGTGTTCCAACCAGAAGATCAAGCCTCGAACCTTTAAACCAAGAACTATTAGCAACAATACACGACAAAGGATGGGTTTGAGATCAACCATTACCAAAAATACCCCCACTTTTACCACCACCTCCATTGATAACACAATCACCATAACAAACTCCAAGTGTACCGGACTTACTCGATAAAAGACAAAATTACGAAACTACTCAAAAAGATGAAAAACCAAAACATTTAATTCCTTCGGTCAAACAACTTGAAATCCAAAGCCCACCACCTTTGGTTTTTCAACATTTAAAAGTCAATAAAAATTTAAGTCCATTGAATATAACCATGGATATGTTGGATGAGGAAGATAGACCTCACACAAATGAAGTAACCTATTCAGATTCACAATCCATTACTAACTATGAAATTTAAGAGTATAAACAAATCCAGACAAATCACCTAACTTAGTAAGATATTTTTTCAATGTCATGTCTAACCTATACTACACTCCTATTGAGTATAACCTTCCCAGGTATAACCGTTATAAGCATTGTTCTTTCCTATTACAATAATTGTTCTTTCCCTTTTTTTAACCTATTCTAACTGCTACCTCACCTCACTGTATTCACATCAATGCTTATTCACCTCATTAATTATTCACTTATCTGTGAAAGACTACTCACATATACACCCATTCATATATGCACTCACATATGCACTCATTCACAAATCTCAAATTGATAGCATCACTAATATCAGCATCATTCATATATATCAGATATATATTGCTAGCATCACTCATATGTAGTAATAGTTGTAATATGTAGCATCACGAACCTGTAGTAAGCACCTATTACTAATACCATAACCTGTAGATATCACCTTTTATTTAAAAAGATTTATTACAATGATTCAATTATACAACAACTAAACTAGATTTGTTTTAGTATGTCATCAGAGTGCGAATTTAAGCCACACTTTCCACTCAGCTAATCTGTGGAAGAGGGAGAGATTAGTTCCGGAGCAACGAGCCCGAGCTCCGCCGCAACAATTGTAGACTCCACCACAATGGACACGGCAGTCCAGACAAGCACTGGACCACAGTCACCAAGCACGTCTGAGCAACCTCCAACTGAGCAACCACCATCCGAGCCGGAGCAGAAACTGAAGAACCTTGTTGTCCACGTTGATAACACCTACGGACAGGAACGGCATAGCTCACTCTCGGAAAAAAGGAAACAGATCGCTGCACGAGCAAAACAAGCTCACCAACAACAAGTCAAGTATCACCCTAACCACCAGCCAATAGCGAATCTTTCCTATCAGTATAATCAGGTACATGAATCACCGCTGTGCCAATTGACACCTATAGTAAAACTTACATTCCAACAAGTTTATTTCACTAACCCAAATGAAAGGCAGTATCCACCGATGCCAGTATATCCGCCTCCAGCCGCTTTCAATCCTCCACCACCTGCACAAATGCGAGAGCCACCCACAGAAATCAACGGCACGACAACTGTGCATAATAGATGGGGAAAACCTGTAAACCCCATCAGTGAGCATTATAATTTAGTTCAAAGGGAGAGATCTCAAACACTCGACCAAATAACCTGAGATTTCCACACGCAGTCACCCCACGAAGCACTAACCCTAAGAGTTTTTTATACATAAGCACCTACGAACAGTCACCTAGCACACGCGTCAGCGAGACCATATGGTTCAAGAATGATGATCCCCGACTGTACGCGGACCCTGATAACGAGCAGTATAACCTGCTGTTATCCTTCCTTAACTGACCAAATATTCCATACGAGAATAAGTTACACCAATTCCGTACTGAAGAATTCCACTCGCAACAGCATTGCCTTCCCGAATTCATCCCGCCGATTCCGTGCGAAACAGTGGAAACCATCAGAACCAGCCCAAGAAATATGGGGAGAGACGTAGTTCATCACCAACGATACCCCCAACTGAAACAATTTTACAGTTTAACAGAGAAATTTCTATATAGATACAATTACAAATTCACCTTACCCTGTAACCCGCCTTGAACATGTGGAGGCCAAAGCTTCCCAAGATGTAATCACATATAAAGCATATGTACCACATGAAATGTTCCAATTAAGCTTTAATTTTCTACACCCCACCCCCAAAGATGTACAATGTAATAATTTCAAAGTACACGAAACAAAGCTCATACATAACCTCATTTATTACACCTATCTCCGAGACAATCTCCCATATAAAATTTCTATAAATGTAAACGACCAAATGAATTCCCCTTACTTCATGAAATTTGCATATATAATCAAGAACAAATACATGAAAGGCACCATGAGAAACTTTGACCCCGTGAAAAACTACTATATTTTCCAACCAATCGAGAACCCCGAAAGACCCCTAATAGTGCCAATCGAAGTGCTGGAACCAGCCGAGAACTACCATACGTACCACATCAACGGAAGTGTTCCAGCGAAACCTGTAAAGAAATTCATCGAGTATATAGGATCCCGAAGACCCACGGATCAGGAAAGGGAGATACAAAAAAGCGGTAAAAGCAACGATTCCCCACATCATACCTAACCTCCTACATGACGCACTAGCGTATTTCTTATCGCAAAACAAAGAGCTCTTCAAAGAGTTTGAAGAACTCAAAAAGCTACCCAATTACCCGCAACAAACAAAACTGATTTAAAACTTTTTAATAAACTGTCTCACTTTTATGTGTTCACCTGTTTCACTTTTGCATTAACCTCTTTCACTAATCTATTTCACTCTTGCATTCGCCTCTTTCATTAATGTGTTTCACTTTTGTACTAACCTCTTTCATTAACCTGTTTCACTTTCTGATTTAAATTGTTTCACTTCTATATCACACCTTTCCTTCAACCTTCCTTCAACTTTCCTTCAACCTTTCCTCCAACTTCTCACTTCTGTATCACTCCTGTAATGTATTGATAGATTTATGTAGAATGACAGTTAATATTCTGTTATGAACAATCATTTAGCTTGTAATCATTAATTAGTCTCTACTCATGGGTTATTAAAAGCTTCATAGCTTCACCTATCTTTAATTAACAATGAAGTGCCACTGCACTCCACGAAGTGCCACCGCACTATACAGAGGTTAACTACATGAAGTGCCACCGCACTACAAAATACCAATACACCTTGGATTGACAAGTGCGAACGCACTTGATACAAACAACTCAGGGAAATAGATTAGGAGAATCAACCACCTGAATTGTAGATTAATGTGAATATATTCAAGTACCCCACATTATTATTTCTACTTAAGGTATAAAACAAAACGTATTTCTGGAATAACTTACCTCAGCAATTTCAATGTAATATATGAAATGACAACTGTACTGTATGTAAATAAACGACTCAAATGACACCCACATGTAATTAAATATGCAATTAGCATTAGTTAAGAATTTCATACATGCTAAAATGTAAAGGCACGTAATAACCCGAAACATGCACCTGAATGAATTTTAACGGTCATATTTTCATTAATATAGTATTAATATTCACAATACACCTGTAAAGCATTATAACAAATTAGTTTATGAATGCATTAACTAGTAAAAACATAAACGAAAAGATATAGCAGCGCTAAAACTCGCAGCGTTGACCTCCATTCGAAAATTTCACAATACAATGTTAGAACACACTATCGTAAGTAACCGCCAATACTCATGAAAAATAGTTAACCATTTCTAATGCTGAACAGTCAATGATCGACCACTGTCGCGGTACACTTTTTCTCCTCCCATCCCATTGTTCAGGATTTGAACACCTACCTCTAAAGCGAACGAATTCAAATGTCACCCAGTGTTTGAGAACACTACTTTTACTCAATAAAACATTAACAATTCACAATGAAAACTGAAACAACTGTGAACATTCTCGAGTCTTTCACCCCTACTGATTGTAGCCAAGAACTATAAACAAAGGTACACGATACTTGCCGAGCGTGATACATAACAAAATTTAACCTCATAAGAATCAGGGGATTGTAACAATAATTTAGAAGGTAGAATTGTTGTACAATTAATTACTTGCCATTGAATTTTTACATCCTCACATCTCACATTTCAAAACTCCTAGAACATATGTGATCGAATTTAACATGAATAAAGCAAATCACTTCTTTTTCCAACCGGAGGGGATACATGTATACATGTAAAAAGTGTAACAGAGATAATTGAATGTATAATTAACAAGAACCTTGTGAACCATTCACGATAGACTTGTTAATAGATACCTAATTTAACCTACACCTCTACCAAGTAACACTATAATATTTTTTGATCTAATTCACAACTCACCCCTAACAATTATAACTAAGAAACTTTCGGGTAAGTCAGGTAAGTCACTACACAAACTACAAGGACAGAACAGCAACACACCACTGGATCATCGGCAGCCGCCGCTTGTGGGAACCATTGGAAATCTGATGGTTCATGGAATAAAAACTCTTGTGGTTGTTGATGTTCAGAGAATGTCTTTGAGTAGCTGAACTACCTACAACGACCCAACGACTACAACCTTGCATGCGACTACGAATCTACCTACAATTACAAATAATTCTACTAGAAAGGAAAAGTAGAAGAACAAACTATGCAGAATACAAAACTTTCAAAAACTCAACAACCCGGAAAAATGGAGTCAATCTTGATTGACATCCAGAAATAAAAGTTGAAAAAACTATTTATTCAAAATAGAATAATTTATTTCTTGAAACTCAAATACTCTTTTCTGATTGGATAAAATTATATTTATTATTTTCCCTTTTAGAAAAACAATAAAAATTTTCTCTTCACTCTTTAGTTGGTTCCTTCAGAGTCAGACCTGATGTAACAATAAAGTATATGAATCTCTCTCTACTCTTCTTGTGAAATATATTTGAGACTAAGTATAGATAGCAGCATTGGGGCCCGCGCTCTATCCACTAGTACTCCCATTGAAGAGTAACAGAAAAGAGTCATAGAACTTTAATTAGTCAGGTAAGCCTTAAGATTATTAATATTCTTGAGACGACCATAAGACAGTTCCAGAAGTATCCTATAAAAAGGTGAGCTCAGAACACGTCTTACTTGAGTGTTGCTGCATGAACCAATTGGATAGTGGCAGTATCAGCAACTAAATTGAATTTCTTTTAATTAACCTCTAAATTAACAACTGAATTTATGAAATTCTGAGGGCTTGGTAGCAAGCAATAGTAACACATCCAGCTAGCTAGCTATCTACCGAAAGCAAGAATTAACATAAGTTTGGAAGAAAAACCAATACCCAGAAGGCTGGTCGGGAATGATCGTTAACAAAACTCTGGAAACGCTGCTCACAGTCCGGAAGAAACAAGTGGCTACCGATTCATCTCGAAACAGAAAGGGCAAAAGCAGCCAAATTTAGAGAATCATTTGTTTTTTTCTGCAGTTCCGCGGCAATCTGAGTTTAAAGCTGATAGAAAAGATACAAACAAGAACATTGTCCTATTATAATTGTTTTTACAACCAGAAAATTGAGATCATGCCTGCCTGCACTCAAATCTACTTTTGATCGGAATTTAAAGTCCAACCTGGTTTATTAAACCAATTGTAGTGGATGTGAATCCATCTATGTCGGGCAAACTTGCATTTAACCACTAGGATAAATAAAAGGTAAATTAGGAAATGCCCCTCCCCAACACTGGGTGAATTTTGGCTGGTCCAGTGCCCTCCCAGTACTACGTCTTCATAAAGCATTTCGTATTGTTTAAATCTATCAATAAAGTGAAAAGTATTGAATTGAAATGAAATAAGATGCAGAGAAGTAATTGTCAATTAAAACTGAAATTGATTAACTAAAAAGAACGTATTCGAACATTGCATTCATCGTCAGGTTTAAAAAATTAAATAAAATCATTTACAAAGTATATAAACTTGTCTTTGACTATAATTCTAAGAAATGAGTTAAAGTAACACCGAATTTTTGAAATTATTTACAGTTAAAATCACATTTACAACGTTTTATTTACACTTATTACACTAAAATCAATTCATTTTTTATTCCGGTTTTTATGAAAATCCCGGGTATAATGCTTTCTATTCCTGAAAAGGGATTTTTACTTTCATTACTATCTGTTTTTATTTGAGAAAACGAACAACTAATGACGAAAGTAGATGAGTCAAACTAACAGCCTGCCTTCTTCAATCACAGCTCCCATTGAATCATCAACAATTTCGCGCCGCCTAAGCGTCCTTGACCCACGAATGCAGAGGATGGAACTCCTCAGGAGATCAAAGCTGATTTTTGTCCTCATATTTAAGAAGAAGATTGAATTAAGCATCAGATCACACTGACAATTTGTCCAAATTATTTTCAGATTCAGAAATAAGCATTAAATTTAATTGTTAAGGGTTTAAGAGTTTATATAACTTTTGTAAAGGTGTCAAGATTAAGAGGTGACTGCAATAAAGAATATTGTCTGCTGATAAAAGAGTTCTTTCGCAAAATCTGCGCACACATAGGTTTTCCTCCCATTGGTAACAATCTTCCATACAACAAAAATTATTGTGCAATCCATTGGCATAGAACTTGGCAATTATTCTCCTGTGTATTGGCGGGCAGTCTTTTAATCCGTATATATCATGAAATATCAATTTAATTAAAAGCGTTGTGGTTGAGGTGTACTTGCTTACCCCGCACCAACT
The DNA here is from genome assembly GCF_964194025.1 of Convolutriloba macropyga. Taxonomy (NCBI): domain Eukaryota; kingdom Metazoa; phylum Xenacoelomorpha; order Acoela; family Convolutidae; genus Convolutriloba; species Convolutriloba macropyga. Next base: position 49,170,162 of record NC_134474.1, on the reverse strand, counting down.
TTTTCAAAAAACGGCTTCAGTTTTCCGGTAATGTTGTTTTAGTTCTTTTTCAAAAAGTTCATCGACGTACGTCTCTAATCCAAAAGTTGAGGCTGGAGAAACAATTGAATTGAAGAGTTGTTGTGCTGAGTTGAAGTTGACTTTCTGCAGATTTATTTATTGTTTTGTTGAATCTACTGACTGATAGGCTTTGTTCATTAGATGCTTTAGATAATGACTCGGATATAAAGTGCTGGAAAAAAAATACACCTAGATAACAGAAGGTGTTAGTAAATTCAACTTCTCTTTTCGATGTATAGAATTTTTCAACATCAGATAATTGGCCACCTCTTCTGTATTTTATGCATTTTGTCTTGTTTACATTAATTTTCAAATAATTCCTGCCACAATACGTGTTCAGATTATTCAAACTTTGTTGTGTTTGGCATTGGCTGTGGCTCCCAAATACTAGGTCATCAGCGTAAAATATAACATCTAGACCATTGCATTTCAACTCAAAATTTAAATCAGCTATGAATAAACTAAATCAGAGTGGTGAGAGTTTGTCTCCTTGTGCAACTCCTGTTTTCTGTTCAACCTCGTTGGACAAGAGTTCTCCATCAAGGATCTGCTGGAAGTTGCATTTAGCACTGATTGTATTGTGTGTAGCATGTTCCCGTGGAGCCCCATATTTATCAGTTTTGTAAGCAGCAGGTTCCTATATACGAAATCGAAAGCTTTTTCGTAGTCAATGAAGTAGGCATAGTATTTGCCACTGCAGCTGATGTTATGCTTGATTGCTGTTTTCAAGTGCAAAACTGCGTCAACTGTTGACAGTTTGCGTCTGAAACCGTATTGGTTTTGTGGTAAAATTTGATTTCGCTCGACCCATCTTCGCAAACGCTGGTAAATGATACCCGTGAACAATTTTTACATGCAACATAACAGGCTAATGCCTCTGTAGGAACTTGGTTCTGTTTTGCTCCATTTGCCTTTGTACAGTGGTTTGTTATATGATAACTTCCGAATTCGGGGTACATTATGCTCCGCAAAGCAGACGTTAAATAAATGATATACGCATCTTTGCATTTGCCGAAAACCTAATTTAATACTAGTGTTGGTTATTCCATCTGGGCCCGCTGCTTTACCAGCTTTTAACTTTGAAGCTTCCTCAGTAATTTCCTCCAGTGTTATTGGATCATTCAAATGTCCGGTATATTTCCAGTTTGAAAAACAATAATCGTGGTTTCCTAAGGTTTGCTCGTCCAAAAATTTATCCGATATTTCGCCGTCAGCTTTAAATAACCTTCGAACTATGATTCCCAAACTGGAATTGTATTTCCGAATACTTTTTTAAAAAATTTCTTTGATTTCAGGGTTTTCCAAATTCTCGCCTTTCCGATTTCCGCTTTTCTAATTATGAAACTTTTGCGATCTATTTCATGCATCATTTTGTGTTTTCTGCAAATTTTCTTAAAGGCTCTTTTCATTTTAAAATAATCAGAATCTGCTTTATGTCTCTGTCTGTAACTAGCTTTTAACTGCTTATCCAATAAGTACAGTTCACTTTTGAACCATTTCGATGATTTTCTTTCAGGCCGCATGGTTGCCGATTCATGAATAGCCTTGACGAATTTGTCGTACGATGTGTCCAATGCGTTGCTATCGTATGGATTTTGAACGCTTTTGATTCGTTCATTCAATTGTTCAACATCAAATTTACGCATTTGCTTCTTTCTGCTTTCAGCTATATCTTGTCTGCCTTTTAGATCAAAGCAGCAAGAAACAGGTTTGTGCTTTGTAAAGAATGAATCGTTTATCTTTACCTCGTTAAAATGTTTATGGAGTTCC
>NC_134474.1:48965832-49165832 GCF_964194025.1 Convolutriloba macropyga | reverse complement strand
AATATGAAATAAAGGCACGGTTGACAACAAATACAAACAAAACAAGAAGAGTTATTTGTTTGGTTATTCTGTGAAGTGCTGTACGACGAAATTGTTGAAGGCATTCTTTGACCCGGTTGCTGCTTTCTCCTGCAATCTGGTGAACGATACTTTGTTTCGTACACAGTCTCCTTCGATTTGACTCATCCACGTTTTCCGTTGCCCCCCAGGAGCGGGTCTAGTATGGACGTATTGATCGGGCGGGTCCCAATCGAAGGCACTGCGGGCTAATCTTCCTGGTTCCATTCTCTGGATGTGTCCATACCATTTTGTCCGTTTGAGAATGATCATCGTGGATAGTTGGGGCATTCGTAATCTTGACATAATTTCTTCGTTCGTTGCTTTCTCCAGATATGACACACGTAGAATTCTCCGAAGACAACCACAGTGGAAACTCTCAAGTTTTCTCTCCATTAATTTCGAAAGAGTCCAAGTCTCTGAGCTGTAAAGCACGGCTGATAAAACGAGTGCTTTGTACAAATTGCACTTGAGGTGCACGCTGAGCTGCTTGCTCGTCCAGAGATTTTGGAAGTTAGCAAACCGTTGTCTACCTTCTGCAAGTTTGCAATTGACTTCCTGCAGGTCTCCATGCTTGAGGCTGACATATGATCCGAGATACTTGAACGCTTCTATGTTTTCAAACTCGTTTCTGAGAACATCTTGTACTTTGCAGGAAAACACGCGTGTGGCAACTGCTTTAGGTTTGCCACAGTATCCCGATTGGTGAACTTTTCGGCCATTGACTGTTTTGAACTTTCTTTCACACTTGTCACAGGTAAGGCTCGCCTCTAGTTGCTCGAACTTTGACTTGTCGACGACATTCTTTGACAAACCGGCTTTGCAGAATCTTGTTTGGTGCACTTTGCGTCCGAGAACTGTACTGAATTGCCGCTGACAATTCTGACATCTTAAAGACTCTTGGTCAGCCACCACTGACCGACTCTCATTTTCTAGCGACTCTGAATCTGCTACCGCAGATTGTTGTTGTGAAGCTACCAACGCTGGCTTAGCCACCGCTAAGCTTTTCAATCTTAGCTTCCGGCCATCTTGTGTTTCGAACCAGCCCGCTTTCTTTTTCGTTCCCAGCAGCACCTCCGTGCTGATGGTTAGTCGTGACTGGCTAGATGTCTCTGCCAGGAGTCCTAGTTTGCCTTTATGTGTTCCAGTGAGTATCTCCACGTTCTGCTGGATATTAGGCACTGCAACAACATTTGGGCTGTCGCATTTTACGCCCATATTCTTTGTTTTGGCCACATTAATCTTCAGACCAGCGGCTTCCGCAAGGGCCTCGATTCGATGTAGGTTTTCTTGCACCTCACTGTCTGAGACCCCCACGAGAGCAACATCATCAGCAAAATCTAAGTCAGCCACCAATCTCCCAATGTCTAATCCTCCATGCACCGAGTTACTACTACTACTACTACTACTACTACTACTACTACTACTACTACTACTACTACTACTACTACTACTACTACTACTACTACTACTATTACTACTACTACTACTTCTACTACTACTACTACTACTACTACTACTACTACTACTACTACTACTACTACTACTACTGCTACTACTACTACTACTACTACTACAACTACTACTACTACTACTTTTCTGTTTCAACACTTAAATTCCATGAAGAAATAAAGGAAAAATGACCATAAGTACAAACAAATTAATAGAATGCATATAAGTTCGAGCTTATTTGCGTTTATTTAATCCAAAAATGCTGTTCGACAAAACTGTTGAAGCGGGATTTAGACTCTCTTTTCGCTTTCTGTCGTAAGGTGATGTAGCTCATGTTGTTCCTGGAGCAATCTTCTTCAAGTTGGTCCAGCCACGTCTTGCGTTGACCCCCTGGAGCTCGTTTAGCATAACGATATTTTTGTGTCGGCTCGCAGGTGAGGGCTCGGAGCGCTAGACGATCTTAATTCATCCTCAGGACATGGCCAAATCATTTCAACCGTTTAATAATGATCATTGCAGAAAGTGTCGACATACGTGATCTAGCCAGTACTTCTTCGTTTGTCACCCTCTCCAGATATGAAAACCAAAGTATCCTTCACAGACAACTGGTATGAAAGCTCTCAAGTTTCTGTTGCATTGATTTATTCATGGTCCACGTTTCAGAGCTATATAAGACCACTGATAGCACGAGAGCTCTGTAAGACTTGTATTTGAGAGGAATACTAAGTTGTTTGCTCTTCCAAAGCTTCTGAAAGCTCGCAAATCGCTGTCTCCCTTCCGCCAGCTTGACACTGATTTCCTTTAGGCCACCATGTTGCAAGCTCGCGAAAAACCGAGTTACTTGAAAGCGTCTACATTTTTGAACTCCACTCCATCTCGATCGTGGACAATGCAGGAGAAAATGCGAGATCATCCCGCTTTTTCTCTGCCGCAGTATCGTGACTCGTGAATTCGTCGGCCTTTCACAGTCGCGAATTTCCGAGTGCACTTCTGACAAGTGAGGCTTTTCTCTAGCCCAACAAACTTCCTGCTCCTCCAGCTCCTACTACTACTCCTACTACCTCCTACTACTACTAATACTACTACTACTACTACTACTACTACTACTACTACTACTACTACTACTACTACTACTACTACTACTACTACTACTACTACTACTACTACTACTACTACTACTACTACTACTGTTTCAACACTTTAATTCCAAATATGAAATAAAGGCACGGTTGGCAACAAATACAAACAAAACAAGAAGAATTATTTGTTTGGTTATTCTGTGAAGTGCTGTACGACGAAATTGTTGAAGGCGTTCTTTGACCCGGTTGCTGCTTTCTCCTGCAATCTGGTGAACGATACTTTGTTTCGTACACAGTCTCCTTCGATTTGACTCATCCACGTTTTCCGTTGCCCCCAGGAGCGCGTCTAGCATGGACGTATTGATCGGGCGGGTCCCAATCGAAGGCACTGCGGGCTAATCTTCCTGGTTCCATTCTCTGGATGTGTCCGTACCATTTTATCCGTTTGAGCATGATCATCGTGGATAGTTGGGGCATTCGTGATCTTGACATAATTTCTTCGTTCGTTGCTTTCTCCAGATATGACACACGTAGAATTCTCCGAAGACAACCACAGTGGAAACTCTCAAGTTTTCTCTCCATTAATTTCGAAAGAGTCCAAGTCTCTGAGCTGTACAGCACGGCTGATAAAACGAGTGCTTTGTACAAGTTGCACTTGAGGTGCACGCTGAGCTGCTTGCTCTTCCAGAGATTTTGGAAGTTAGCAAACCGTTGTCTACCTTCTGCAAGTTTGCAATTGACTTCCTGCAGGTCTCCATGCTTGAGGCTGACATACGAGCCGAGATACTTGAACGCTTCTATGTTTTCAAACTCGTTTCCGAGAACATCTTGTACTTTGCAGGAAAACACGCGTGTGGCAACTGCTTTAGGTTTGCCACAGTATCTCGATTGGTGAACTTTTCGGCCATTGACTGTTTTGAACTTTCTTTCACACTTGTCACAGGTAAGGCTCGCCTCTAGTTGCTCGAACTTTGACTTGTCGACGACATTCTTTGACAAACCGGCTTTGCAGAATCTTGTTTGGTGCACTTTGCGTCCGGTAACTGCACTGAATTGCCGCTGACATTTCTGACATCTTAAAGACTCTTGGTCAGCCACCAGTGACCGAGTCTCATTTTCTAGCGACTCTGAATCTGCTACTGCAGATTGTTGTTGTGAAGCTACCAACGCTGGCTTAGCCACCGCTAAGCTTTTCAATCTTAGCTTCCGGCCATCTTGTGTTTCGAACCAGCCCGCTTTCTTTTTCGTTCCCAGCAGCACCTCCTGGCTGATGGTTAGTCGTGACTGGCTAGATGTCTCTGCCAGGAGTCCTAGTTTGCCTTTATGTGTTCCAGTGAGTATCTCCACGTTCTGTTGGATACTAGGCACTGCAACAACATTTGGGCTGTCGCATTTTACGCCCATATTCTTTGTTTTGGCCACATTAATCTTCAGACCAGCGGCTTCCGCAAGGGCCTCAATTCGATGTAGGTTTTCTTGAACCTCACTGTCTGAGACCCCCACGAGAGCAACATCATCAGCAAAATCTAAGTCAGCCACCAATCTCCCAATGTCTAATCCTCCATGCACCGAGTTAGCCAAAATGTAGTTGATGACAAGGCCGAATAGGATTGAGGACCACACATCACCCTGCCTAACGCCCGTTCTGACATCAAATAAGCGTCCTTTCTCACCTTCGGCTTTGACTCGACATTTGAATCCATCATAGCTGTTTCTTATGATGTTCATCACTTTTTGCGGAAGACCATAGTTTTTAGTTATCTGGTACATCTGCTCACGATCGACAGAATCGAATGCCGCTCGAAAGTCTATGAAACAAAAGCTAATATCCAATTGAAACGCCATTGATTTCTCTATTATTTGACGCAGGGCAAAGAGTTGATCGGCGCATCCTCTGCTTTTACTGAAGCCGCACTGCTCTTCCCTTAAGACGCGATCCACTGAATCTTTGCATCGATTTAGAATAACGGAAGCGAACACTTTGCCTGGTACTGACAATAGAGAGATCCCTCGGTGGTTCGAACACTCTGACCTCTTTCCTTTACTCTTGTATAATGGGACAATTTCTGCTACCTTCCAGTCATCAGGCAGAACTTCCGTCGACCAACACTTATCTATGATGTCCCAGAGCCACTCGACAATACCCTTGTGTGCTTTCAACATCTCACAGGAAATGTTATCGGGTCCACTTGCCTTGCCATTCTTCAACCTGCGGACAGCTTCAAGCACTTCTTCAAATCGAATTGGGCTCAGGTCAATCGACAAGCTTTCAGCTGCTTCTTCGGGATCCAATCTCGTACTGCAACTGGATGTTGAGGGATTCAGGAGTTGAGTAAAATGTTCCGTCCAGCGTTCAAGTCGTTCCTCTTTCGTCCGTAAGTTGACGCCAGTGCTTGAAACTAATTTGGTCAACTGGGGACCAACTAATTTGGTCAACTTGAAACTAATTTGGTCAACTGGGGCAAATCTGCTGTGATGCCCCAAAAACCTCTTTCAAGTTGCCTCTGTCCGCAAAGCTCTGCACTTCTTGGCCTTTGCGTTCAAGCCATGCCCGTTTGTCTGCACGTAGAGCTTTTCTGACTTCCTTACAACAGTTTGTGAACTCTAACAACGCCACCGCGCTGCTGTGTTTCTTACTACTACTACTACTACTACTACTACTACTACTACTACTACTACTACTACTACTACTACTACTACTACTACTACTACTACTACTACTACTACTACTACTACTACTAATACTACTACTACTACTACTACTACTACTGTTTGAACACTTAAGATCCATAAAGAAATAAAGGAACAATGGCAATAAGTACAAACAGGTTAATAGAATGCATATAAGTTTGAGCTTATTTGCGTTTAATTAATCCAGGAAGTGCTGTTCGACCAAACTGTTGAAGCGGGATTTAGACTCTTTTTTCGCTTTCTGTCGTAAGGTGATGTAGCTCATGTTGTTCCTTGAGCAATCTTCTTCAAGTTGGTCCAGCCACGTCTTGCGTTGACCCCTGGAGCTCGTTTAGCATAACGATATTTTTCTCTCGGCTCCCAGGTGAAGGCTCGAAGCGCTAGACGATCGTCGTTCATCCTCAGGACATGGCCAAACCATTTCACCGTTCAATCATGATCATTGCAGAAAGTGTCGACATACGTAATCTAGCCAGTACTTCTTCATTTGTCACCTTCTCCATATATGAAAAACATAGTATCTTTCGCAGACAACTGGTGTGAAAGCTCTCAAGTTTCCGCTGCTTTGATTTATTCATGGTTCATGTTTCAGAGCTATATAAGACCACTGATAAAACAAGAGCTCTGTATAACTTGCATTTGAGGGGAATACTAAGTTGTTTGCTCTTCCAAAGCTTCTCAAAGCTCCCAAATCGCTGTCTCGCTTCCGCCAGCTTGACACTGATTTCATTTAGGTCACCATGTTGCAAGTTCACGAAAACTACTACTACTACTACTACTACTACGACTACTACTACTACTACTACTACTAATACTACTACTACCTACTACTACTACTACTACTACTACTACTACTACTACTACTACTACTACTACTACTACTACTATTACTACAACTACTACTACTACTACTACTACTACTACTACTACTACTACTACTGCTGCTGCTGCCACTACTACTACTGTTTCAACACTTTAATTCCAAATATGAAATAAAGGCACGGTTGGCAACAAATACAAACAAAACAAGAAGAGTTATTTGTTTGGTTATTCTGTGAAGTGCTGTACGACGAAATTGTTGAAGGCTTTCTTTGACCCGGTTGCTGCTTTCTCCTGCAATCTGGTGAACGATACTTTGTTTCGTACACAGTCTCCTTCGATTTGACTCATCCACGTTTTCCGTTGCCCCCCAGGAGCGCGTCTAGCATGGACGTATTGATCGGGCGGGTCCCAATCGAAGGCACTGCGGGCTAATCTTCCTGGTTCCATTCTCTGGATTTGTCCGTACCATTTTATCCGTTTGAGCATGATCATCGTGGATAGTTGGGGCATTCGTGATCTTGACATAATTTCTTCGTTCGTTGCTTTCTCCAGATATGACACACGTAGAATTCTCCGAAGACAACCACAGTGGAAACTCTCAAGTTTTCTCTCCATTAATTTCGAAAGAGTCCAAGTCTCTGAGCTGTACAGCACGGCTGATAAAACGAGTGCTTTGTACAAATTGCACTTGAGGTGCACGCTGAGCTGCTTGCTCTTCCAGAGATTTTGGAAGTTAGCAAACCGTTGTCTACCTTCTGCAAGTTTGCAACTACTACTACTACTACTACTACTACTACTACTACTACTACTACTACTACTACTACTACTACTATTACTACAACTACTACTACTACTACTACTACTACTACTGCTGCTGCTGCCACTACTACTACTACTACTACTACTACTACTACTACTTTTACTACTACTACTACTACTACTACTACTACTACTACTACTTCTACTACTACTACTACTACTACTACTAAAACTACTACTACTACTACTACTACTACTACTACTACTACTACTACTACTATTACTACTACTACTTCTGTTTCAACACTTAAATTCCATGAAGAAATAAAGGAAAAATGACCATAAGTACAAACAAGTTAATAGAATGCATATAAGTTTGAGCTTATTTGCGTTTATTTAATCCAGGAAATGCTGTTCGACAAAACTGTTGAAGCGGGATTTAGACTCTCTTTTCGCTTTCTGTCGTAAGGTGATGTAGCTCATGTTGTTCCTGGAGCAATCTTCTTCAAGTTGGTCCAGCCACGTCTTGCGTTGACCCCCTGGAGCTCGTTTAGCATAACGATATTTTTCTGTCGGCTCACAAGTGAGGACTCGGAGCGCTAGACGATCTTCATTCATCCTCAGGACATGGCCAAATCATTTCAACCGTTTAATAATGATCATTGCAGAAAGTGTCGACATACGTGATCTAGCAAGTACTTCTTCGTTTGTCACCCTCTCCAGATATGAAAACCAAAGTATCCTTCACAGACAACTGGTATGAAAACTCTCAAGTTTCTGTTGCGTTGATTTATTCATGGTCCACGTTTCAGAGCTATATAAGACCACTGATAGCACGAGAGCTCTGTAAGACTTGTATTTGAGAGGAATACTAAGTTGTTTGCTCTTCCAAAGCTTCTGAAAGCTCGCAAATAACTGTGTCCCTTCTGCCAGCTTGGCACTGATTTCCTGTAAGCCACCATGTTGCAAGCTTGCGAAAGAACCGAGTTACTTGAAAGCGTCTACATTTTTGAACTCCAATCCATCTCGATCGTGGACAATGCAGGAGAAAATGCGAGATCTTCCCGCTTTTTCTCTGCCGCAGTATCGTGACTCGTGAATTCGTCGGCCTTTCACAGTCGCGAAATTCCGAGTGCACTTCTGACAAGTGAGGCTTTTCTCTAGCCCAACAAACTTCCTGCTCCTCCAGCTCCTACTACTACTCCTACTACCTCCTACTACTACTAATAGTATTACTACTACTACTACTACTACTACTACTACTACTACTGCTACTACTACTGTTTCAACACTTTAATTCCAAATATGAAATAAAGGCACGGTTGGCAACAAATACAAACAAAACAAGAAGAGTTATTTGTTTGGTTATTCTGTGAAGTGCTGTACGACGAAATTGTTGAAGGCATTCTTTGACCCGGTTGCTGCTTTCTCCTGCAATCTGGTGAACGATACTTTGTTTCGTACACAGTCTCCTTCGATTTGACTCATCCACGTTTTCCGTTGCCCCCAGGAGCGCGTCTAGCATGGACGTATTGATCGGGCGGGTCCCAATCGAAGGCACTGCGGGCTAATCTTCCTGGTTCCATTCTCTGGATGTGTCCGTACCATTTTATCCGTTTGAGCATGATCATCGTGGATAGTTGGGGCATTCGTGATCTTGACATAATTTCTTCGTTCGGTGCTTTCTCCAGATATGACACACGTAGAATTCTCCGAAGACAACCACAGTGGAAACTCTCAAGTTTTCTCTCCATTAATTTCGAAAGAGTCCAAGTCTCTGAGCTGTACAGCACGGCTGATAAAACGAGTGCTTTGTACAAATTGCACTTGAGGTGGACGCTGAGCTGCTTGCTCTTCCAGAGATTTTGGAAGTTAGCAAACCGTTGTCTACCTTCTGCAAGTTTGCAATTGACTTCCTGCAGGTCTCCATGCTTGAGGCTCACATACGATCCGAGATACTTGAACGCTTCTATGTTTTCAAACTCGTTTCCGAGAACATCTTGTACTTTGCAGGAAAACACGCGTGTGGCAACTGCTTTAGGTTTGCCACAGTATCTCGATTGGTGAACTTTTCGGCCATTGACTGTTCTGAACTTTCTTTCACACTTGTCACAGGTAATGCTCGCCTCTAGTTGCTCAAACTTTGACTTGTCGACGACATTCTTTGACCAACCGGCTTTGCAGAATCTTGTTTGGTGCACTTTGCGTCCGGTAACTGTACTGAATTGCCGCTGACATTTCTGACATCTTAAAGACTCTTGGTCAGCCACCACTGACCGAGTCTCATTTTCTAGCGACTCTGAATCTGCTACCGCAGATTGTTGTTGTGAAGCTACCAACGCTGGCTTAGCCACCGCTAAGCTTTTCAGTCTTAGCTTCCGGCCATCTTGTGTTTCGAACCAGCCCGCTTTCTTTTTCGTTCCCAGCAGCACCTCCTGGCTGATGGTTAGTCGTGACTGGCTAGATGTCTCTGCCAGGAGTCCTAGTTTGCTTTTATGTGTTCCAGTGAGTATCTCCACGTTCTGTTGGATACTAGGCACTGCAACAACATTTGGGCTGTCGCATTTTACGCCCATATTCTTTGTTTTGGCCACATTAATCTTCAGACCAGCGGCTTCCGCAAGGGCCTCGATTCGATGTAGGTTTTCTTGAACCTCACTGTCTGAGACCCCCACGAGAGCAACATCATCAGCAAAATCTAAGTCAGCCACCAATCTACCAATGTCTAATCCTCCATGCACCGAGTTAGCCAAAATGTAGTTGATGACAAGGCCGAATAGGATTGGGGACCACACATCACCCTGCCTAACGCCCGTTCTGACATCAAATAAGCGTCCTTTCTCACCTTCGGCTTTGACTCGACATTCATCATAGCTGTTTCTTATGATGTTCATCACTTTTTGCGGAAGACCATAGTTTTTAGTTATCTGGTACATCTGCTCACGATCGACAGAATCGAATGCCGCTCGAAAGTCTATGAAACAAAAGCTAATATCCAATTGAAACGCCATTGATTTCTCTATTATTTGACGCAGGGCAAAGAGTTGATCGGCGCATCCTCTGCTTTTACTGAAGCCGCACTGCTCTTCCCTTAAGACGCGATCCACTGAATCTTTGCATCGATTTAGAATAACGGAAGCGAACACTTTGCCTGGTACTGACAATAGAGAGATCTCTCGGTGGTTCGAACACTCTGACCTCTTTCCTTTACTCTTGTATAAAGGGGACAATTTCTGCTACCTTCCAGTCATCAAGCAGAACTTCCGTCGACCAACACTTATCTATGATGTGCCAGAGCCACTCGACAATACCCTTGTGTGCTTTCAACATCTCACAGGAAATGTTATCGGGTCCACTTGCCTTGCCATTCTTCAACCTGCGGACAGCTTCAAGCACTTCTTCAAATCGAATTGGGCTCAGGTCAACCGACAAGCTTTCAGCTGCTTCTTCGGGATCCAATCTCGTACTGCAACTGGATGTTGAGGGATTCAGGAGTTGACTAAAATGTTCCGTCCAGCGTTCAAGTCGTTCCTCTTTCGTCCGTAAGTTGACGCCTGTGCTTGAAACTAATTTGGTCAACTGGGGACTCCAGTTTCGGCAAATCTGCTGTGATGCCCCAAAAACCTCTTTCAAGTTGCCTCTGTCCGCAAAGCTCTGCACTTCTTGGCCTTTGCGTTCAAGCCATGCCCGTTTGTCTGCACGTAGAGCTTTTCTGACTTCCTTACAGCAGTTTGTGAACTCTAACAACGCCACCGCGCTGCTGTGTTTCTTACTACTACTACTACTACTACTACTACTACTACTACTACTACTACTACTACTACTACTACTACTACTACTACTACTACTACTACTACTACTACTACTACTACTACTACTACTACTACTACTACTACTAGGACTACTACTACTACTACTACTACTACTACTACTACTACTACTACTACTACTACTACTACTGTTTCAACACTTTAATTCCAAATATGAAATAAAGGCACGGTTGGCAACCAATACAAACAAAACAAGAAGAGTTATTTGTTTGGTTATTCTGTGAAGTGCTGTACGAAGAAATTGTTGAAGGCATTCTTTGACCCGGTTGCTGCTTTCTCCTGCAATCTGGTGAACGATACTTTGTTTCGTACACAGTCTCCTTCGATTTGACTCATCCATGTTTTCCGTTGCCCCCCAGGAGCGCGTCTAGCATGGACGTATTGATCGGGCGGGTCCCAATCGAAGGCACTGCGGGCTAAGCTTCCTGGTTCCATTCTCTGGATGTGTCCGTACCATTTTATCCGTTTGAGCATGATCATCGTGGATAGTTGGGGCATTCGTGATCTTGACATAATTTCTTCGTTCGTTGCTTTCTCCATATATGACACACGTAGAATTCTCCGAAGACAACCACAGTGGAAACTCTCAAGTTTTCTCTCCATTAATTTCGAAAGAGTCCAAGTCTCTGAGCTGTACAGCACGGCTGATAAAACGAGTGCTTTGTACAAATTGCACTTGGGGTGCACGCTGAGCTGCTTGCTCTTCCAGAGATTTTGGAAGTTAGCAAACCGTTGTCTACCTTCTGCAAGTTTGCAATTGACTTCCTGCAGGTCTCCATGCTTGAGGCTGACATATGATCCGAGATACTTGAACGCTTCTATGTTTTCAAACTCGTTTCCGAGAACATCTTGTACTTTGCAGGAAAACACGCGTGTGGCAACTGCTTTAGGTTTGCCACAGTATCTCGATTGGTGAACTTTTCGGCCATTGACTGTTTTGAACTTTCTTTCACACTTGTCACAGGTAAGGCTCGCCTCTAGTTGCTCGAACTTTGACTTGTCGACGACATTCTCTGACAAACCGGCTTTGCAGAATCTTGTTTGGTGCACTTTGCGTCCGGTAACTGTACTGAATTGCCGCTGACAATTCTGACATCTTAAAGACTCTTGGTCAGCCACCACTGACCGACTCTCATTTTCTAGCGACTCTGAATCTGCTACCGCAGATTGTTGTTGTGAAGCTACCAACGCTGGCTTAGCCACCGCTAAGCTTTTCAATCTTAGCTTCCGGCCATCTTGTGTTTCGAACCAGCCCGCTTTCTTTTTCGTTCCCAGCAGCACCTCCGTGCTGATGGTTAGTCGTGACTGGCTAGATGTCTCTGCCAGGAGTCCTAGTTTGCCTTTATGTGTTCCAGTGAGTATCTCCACGTTCTGTTGGATACTAGGCACTGCAACAACATTTGGGCTGTCACATTTTACGCCCATATTCTTTGTTTTGGCCACATTAATCTTCAGACCAGCGGCTTCCGCAAGGGCCTCGATTCGATGTAGATTTTCTTGCACCTCACTGTCTGAGACCCCCACGAGAGCAACATCATCAGCAAAATCTAAGTCAGCCACCAATCTCCCAATGTCTAATCCTCCATGCACCGAGTTAGCCAAAATGTAGTTGATGACAAGGCCGAATAGGATTGGGGACCACACATCACCCTGCCTAACGCCCGTTCTGACATCAAATAAGCGTCCTTTCTCACCTTCGGCTTTGACTCGACATTTACTCATTGCTTTGGTGTTTGAAGGCTGAGATACGACTAGTTGCGCCACAAACTAGAAGACCAGTGCCTCGTTAGCTCGACCATGTGAGCGGAGAGCCGCAGCACATGACCTACCCCCAGGGGACACCACGTGGAGGTGAGGTTGGATTTTGTCCCCCACTACTACTACTACTACTACTACTACTACTACTACTACTACTACTACTACTACTACTACTACTACTACTACTACTACTAGGGCAGCCAAGTCAGATCGATGTATAGGGTGATTTCGATTCTGTTTTTGACCGCATTTTTTCCCCCTCGCTCTCCACGTCGGAAAAATGGTTTTGGGAACCTTTTAGGATTTGCGTAGGGGCTAAAAAACAAATTGGCACAAAATTTCACTTTCTGTTTTTGAGCAACAAGAGTTTTAAATTTTCTTACATATTTGGAATAAAAGTCTTTTTTTGTTGTTTAAATGCCTTTTTTATGGCACGTATGAACTCCTGGGAGATCAATTGGTTCATTGTTTCTGGGATCACGTTGAAAAATTTTAGTTAGAATGCACATACGACGAAAATTGAAAAAGTTTGACTAGAAAGCCAGTTTTGTGCCATTTCCTTACTAAATTTAAATTTTCAATAAAATTGCAAATAATGGTCCTAGAGCATTTTCCTTTGGGGAATTAACTCATCTTTACAAGTGCTTTATACTGAAATGATCATTTTGGGTTGAAAAACAGTTTGACTATAACTCAAAATTTAAGCACTTTAAGAGCCCCTGCATCAGCAGGAAGGATGTACCTGACTTTTCCAAAAATCTGAAAAACCAAAAAATTGAATCGAAAATGTTGAAAATATGGTTTTCAGCAGGGAAAAACATATTTGCTCCGCATTTTTCACTCCGGTATTCATTTTGCATGAAAAAGGAGAGTTTGATTTTTTTTTCGTTTAAAAAATTACGTTCGTCAGAACGAAGTACTGGGCTACTCATTGAGAGAGCAAAACAGATCGTTTACAGGTGTTTTTCTTAAATTAAACTCATCTTTCTACTCTAGAGTAGTCAAATGTGACCAGGAGAATAGTAAAAAGTTCATACGGCACGAAGAATCGTGCAAAATCAAGCAGAAAAAAACGTTTCTTTTTTTTTTAATAATTTGCAATTTTTGTTTTTGTTTGTGCCATTTGGCTTCAAAGACATTATTATCGCACTTGACGCATCTGTTGTCTGGCATTTAAGCCCAGCTAACAGAGGCGGGATATTTCAACAACGTTACAATGGTCGTTCTTTCAAGAAATGAGGTTAAATTTTTGAGACCACCTTTCTCCTTCCCCAGTTTTTTTTTTCAAGCCAGTCGCGGCAAAGCTTTTTGGGCCCATGATTTTAAAAAAAGGTTCAAAGATAAAAACATGAAGCTGTTTTCACTACCATAGTACGCCAAAAAATTGTAGGAAATTAAGGTTGAAGAAAATTAACGTGAGGTCATAACTATGTATCGTGTAAGGTCTATGACTAGGATTTCATGACTTTGTTGGCATTCTGTTAAAAAAAAAGTCTAATTACATTTAGGTGCATGAGATCCGGTACCGATATGAGTGGATGGGTTGTTTGGTGAAGCTTACATGCATTAAGCGAACAAATAGTTTGAAAAAAAATACTGTTTCTACAAACCGAACTAGATACTTGGGTTATCTGCTTCAATTTTTAATTCATGAAGGTAATTTTTAGAAACTATTGTAATCAATCAACTATTGTGATCAATCAATCAATTCAATTTAATTGCAAATATACAGCACAGACAGAAAATTTCAATACACTCACTCAATAACTAAAATTGTTATAAAATAAATAAATTGAATAAATTGTTTGTTTTTTTTTTGCTAGTAGTCTATCTTAAGTTTTCTTACTGGTTGACGTTTTCAACAACATTCAACGCAAGGCCAAGATCACTAAATTGTTATCATTTTTTGTAAATCATCCAAGTTTTTTCTGATAGAGATTTTGAAACTTTTGCAACATCAAAGCTCTTGTAGTATTTCATTGTTGTCAGATTTTGAAGCAGCAGTCTGTTTTTGAGAACGAACTGATGTTAAATGACGTCGCAGCCAAAAAATGGCAAATAAAATCTGTTATTTTTAGTCATTCGAGTCATCTGAAAACCTTTTTTCAAATGATTAATCACTCAACCTTCCGTGGTTTTTAAGAAGAACATCTTTGACGAACTAACAAAAGCAATGGCATTTTTCAAAAACTGCTATTTTTTCGTCAATTTGGCTTTAATTTCTGTGATCAACCTTGCATTCAGTATTGGCCGAGCTCTTCTTCTCTTCTTTAACCTTAGTTAATCTGCACTTGCTTTTCAGCATGTTACTTTGATGCAAGTCAAAATTTTCCGTCTTCTTTTTATTTTTTTAGTCGGAGTGTTAAAGTTTCAATAATACGTCCTTCTCCCTATTTAATATCCGTTTTCTACATCATATTTTTGTCCGTGAAGCAAGTTTTATTGATGGTTATAGTTAATTCAACATTTTTTTGTTTTTGACAATTTCAACAAAGTTCTGTGTTTGTGTTGATGTTTTTTGTCAAACCACTCAAAACATCTTAGCCTCCATGGTGACTTGAGAACTTATTCCGCCTCCCCATCAAGGCTTGCCGTGCCAAAAATTTACTGGGTGGACCTAGGCTACTCTCACAAACACGTTAGCATGGCTGTTCTATGCTGGATTTCTGTAGAACTGTGGCTCTGCTTCTATCTCAAAAAAGGGGTACAATTCATTAATTTGCTGATATCTTCCAAAATACCCTATCAAATTTTTCGGGCAGAAACCAATTCTTCTGATACTGTAATCCTGTTGTTTTCGTTGTATATGTGCTGTCCTAAGTCGTCGTGATGAAAAAGTTATACACTTTTAAAAAAAAAATTTCAAATTTTAAAAATTTACCAATTTGGTGATTTTGGTGTTCTCCAAATACGGGTACCCCAGAAAACCAGAATAAACTTACATTGATTAGTTCATTGAATTCCCCTGATAGTGGGGAAGATCTCCATATAAAATTATAGAAAGATTTTACGGAGTTGAATGGGTCAATTTTTGACCCACTCAACTCTGTATGCGCCGAACCTCGAATTTGGGCCTTGTTTGGCTGCTTCAGCGGTTACATAAATGTGAAATTTTTTGTGTCAAGATTAAACATTTTAGTTTTTAAACTGCTTAGTTAATGGGGAGGGTCGATATATACATATTGTACCATTTTTTTACACGTTTTGATGGTGTATTTTAGCGAAATGTGAAACTTGGTAGTCAAAATAGGTCATTTGACCAAATGAATGATTTTTTTTGCAATTGAACAAGTTTTCAGACGTGCTATTTGTGTTTTCTGGACAGTATTTAAGTTCCTGAAGCTATTTGTATCAATTAATGGGGTTATTTCAACAATTTTTCTTTTTTCACGATTTCATCAAATTTCTGTGGATGTTGTTTTATGTCAAAACACACAAAACATCATAACCTTCATGGTGTGGTGGGAAATTTTTTCCCACCTCCCCATGAAGTGTTTCCGTTACCCAGACCGTCGAAGTGGACCAGAATCACACCCACAAATACGCCGATAACTCTGTTTGACGTTGGTTTTACGTCAGTTCCGGAGATTTTGGTCTCCGCTTTTAGCCCAAAAATGGCGTACAAAACAGTATTTTGTTGATATCTGCTAAATTACTGGACCAAATTAAACGGTCATAGGCTTGTTTTGTTGCTACTGAACCCCTCTTGATTGCTATACTCGGTTGCCATTCTGAATCAATAACCGGGAAAAGTTATTTATGTCCAAATTTGGAGAAAATTTGCAATTTTTGGTCATTTCGGGTACCAAAATTTCGGTACCACAAAAAAGCTGATTTAAGTTATAAGTTATAGTTCCTCAGCTTCGTTAGAATAAGGAGAGTGCTCCCATATGTATTTTTATACCATTTTAGCAAGTGCAGATGCCGAGTTTTGGCTCTGCAGTCGGAGTACTCTGCTTTTTTGGTAATTTGGTACGGTACCTTAACTTTGCAATAACTCGTTGTAGAGTAAACCGATTTCGATAATTTTTTTTGTTAAACCGACCTTGAGCTAAGCTTTGTTTTGATATAGGTGTCGTTTCGTTTCGATGAGCCGTTTTCGAGAAATTGGCCAGGACAGGTACCCCATTTTTGACCTGGTGAAGCAGGGTACCAATACATACAGAGCTCTGCAACATCACTTATAATGCGATATAAAGCTTGTTTTTTGGCCCGTTAGCTTCCTTATGTTATGGCAAAGCCGTCTAGTTATTATTTCTAATTTGGTTGGCGCATTAACATTTAAAAAAAATTCGTTGATTTGGAAATATTTTGTATTTCTATGAGGACAGCAGCTTCCATAAACCACATATATGGCTGGCATTTGTAAATTACTCATTCACAGGGGGCTACAGGAAATAGTTTACTGGTTTCTCAGTCCTAAGGCTATCATTTTTTTTATTCTTTTCCTTTTTTTGAAAATTTTGATGATGGTGTTGAGGGGGGGGACACACTTGTAGATAAGAATCATCCTATCTACAAGTGTGTCCCCAATTTTTTTTTGGCCAAAAATTTTTTGGTCGATTTGGACCGTCATTTTTGTCCCATAGCTGAACATATATTTGCTCTCATGCGTTCAATGATGTGCAGTAAAAATTTCTTCGAAGATTTTGACAAATTTTTCAGTTTTTTTTTTGTAAGGTGATGGCCATCATACAAAAGTTGATTTGTCCGTAAACGCAGCACTATCTGTGCTAGCTGACTGGCTCAGAAAAAGGCTTTGCGTTGCATAACGGAACTCCAATAATGTATTTTTTTGCAGCTTGTCTGTGAACGCAACCTTATCTTGCATAACGGAGCTTCAAAAATTTTTTCTTTTACAACTGTTGGAAAAAAATGAAAATTTGATTTGGTATCTGTTGTAATTCTGCGAGCACAGCACAAGCCACATTTACATCCTAGAAATAATTTTTAGTATACTTGGTTTAGAAATAAGGATAGAAAAAAAATATTTCAAATTGATCGATTTTTTCTTGTTGACAAAAATTTTTTTGTAATTTTGTATTGTGAATTTAATCCTAGAGTGGTACCAAGTAAAAACTGAGCACTAAAAGATGTTCAGATTATTGAAGGAACTGTCTTCGTTGAAGGAACTGTTGATTTTTGTTTTGTACACATTTTTCCTGACTTCTGTAATGTCGAATTTTTATTTTGTAAATAAAAGAACAGCTTTTGATCAATATTGTGGAAAGAACGCCTGAAATGCATATAGTTTTTGTTTCTAGTCATAGGAGTAGAAATATGATTTTCTGCAAAGTGAGAAATATGTCGGATCATAGTTCTGACTTTGATGTCAGAACGATGTAAGGGGCAATTTCGTCAGAAATATGTCGTCAGAACGATGTACCTAGCAGACGAGTAGCCAAGTCAGAATTATGACACCGTTCTTACATCGTTCTGACGTTGGCCTCCCCTACTACTACTACTACTACTACTACTACTACTACTACTACTACTACTACTACTACTACTACTACTACTACTACTACTACTACTACTATTACTACTACTACTACTACTACTACTACTACTACTACTACTACTACTACTACTACTACTACTATTACTACTACTATTACTACTACCACCACTACTACTACTACTACTACTACTACTACTACTACCACTACTAGTACTACTACTACTACTACTACTACTACTACTACTACTACTACTACTACTACTACTACTACTAGTACTACTACTACTACTACTACTACTACTACTACTACTACTACTACTACTACTACTACTACTACTACTACTACTACTACTACTACTACTACTACTACTACTACTACTACTACTACTACTGTTTCAACACTTTAATTCCAAATATGAAATAAAGGCACGGTTGACAACAAATACAAACAAAACAAGAAGAGTTATTTGTTTGGTTATTCTGTGAAGTGCTGTACGACGAAATTGTTGAAGGCATTCTTTGACCCGGTTGCTGCTTTCTCCTGCAATCTGGTGAACGATACTTTGTTTCGTACACAGTCTCCTTCGATTTGACTCATCCACGTTTTCCGTTGCCCCCCAGGAGCGCGTCTAGCATGGACGTATTGATCGGGCGTGTCCCAATCGAAGGCACTGCGGGCTAATCTTCCTGGTTCCATTCTCTGGATGTGTCCATACCATTTTGTCCGTTTGAGCATGATCATCGTGGATAGTTGGGGCATTCGTAATCTTGACATAATTTCTTCGTTCGTTGCTTTCTCCAGATATGACACACGTAGAATTCTCCGAAGACAACCACAGTGGAAACTCTCAAGTTTTCTCTCCATTAATTTCGAAAGAGTCCAAGTCTCTGAGCTGTACAGCACGGCTGATAAAACGAGTGCTTTGTACAAATTGCACTTGAGGTGCACGCTGAGCTGCTTGCTCTTCCAGAGATTTTGGAAGTTAGCAAACCGTTGTCTACCTTCTGCAAGTTTGCAATTGACTTCCTGCAGGTCTCCATGCTTGAGGCTGACACATGATCCGAGATACTTGAACGCTTCTATGTTTTCAAACTCGTTTCCGAGAACATCTTGTACTTTGCAGGAAAACACGCGTGTGGCAACTGCTTTAGGTTTGCCACAGTATCTCGATTGGTGAACTTTTCGGCCATTGACTGTTTTGCACTTTCTTTCACACTTGTCACAGGTAAGGCTCGCCTCTAGTTGCTCGAACTTTGACTTGTCGACGACATTCTTTGACAAACCGGCTTTGCAGAATCTTGTTTGGTGCACTTTGCGTCCGGTAACTTTACTGAATGGCCGCTGACAATTCTGACATCTTAAAGACTCTTGGTCAGCCACCACTGACCGACTCTCATTTTCTAGCGACTCTGAACCTGCTACCACAGGAAATGTTATCGGGTCCACTTGCCTTGCCATTCTTCAACCTGCGGACAGCTTCAAGCACTTCTTCAAATCGAATTGGGCTCAGGTCAATCGACAAGCTTTCAGCTGCTTCTTCGGGATCCAATCTCGTACTGCAACTGGATGTTGAGGGATTCAGGAGTTGACTAAAATGTTCCGTCCAGCGTTCAAGTCGTTCCTCTTTCGTCCGTAAGTTGACGTCAGTGCTTGAAACTAATTTGATCAACTGGGGACTCCAGTTTCGGCAAATCTGCTGTGATGCCCCAAAAACCTCCTTCAAGTTGCCTCTGTCCGCAAAGCTCTGCACTTCTTGGCCTTTGCGTTCAAGCCATGCCCGTTTGTCTGCACGTAGAGCTTTTCTGACTTCCTTACAGCAGTTTGTGAACTCTAACAACGCCACCGCGCTGCTGTGTTTCTTCAACTGTAGATCAGCTCGTTTCCGGATAAGTTCCAGAGAATCTGGAGAAATCCAAGGTTTGTTCACTCGCTTGTCCGGAAGGAGGCATTTCACTGCTGCTTGGTTGAGGGCTTTTCGAAAATTGTCCCAAGACTGCTCTGTATTCTCGAAATCGCCGCTCTTATCAAGATGTAACTTGACCTCCTGCGTGAATAAGTCACGCGTTGTTTCATCTTGCAGCTTTGCAGAACTGATTCTGGGCGTGAAACATGGCTTTTTAGACAAAAGTTTCATAGATACTTCCGCAATGACCAGTTCATGATCGGTAATTGTGGTTTTCCCTCTTCTGGTCCTCACATTCGTCAGACATCCTCTGTATCTCTCTGCAAACAAAAAGTGATCCAGCATCTTTTTCCGACAACTCGGATCGGGAGGGTTGTAGGTGTACCGATGCACTTGTCGATGCTGGAACCATGTACCACCTACGAGCAATTTGTGTGAAGTGCAAAATGATAACAACTTTTCCGAGTTTTCATTTTCTTCACCCATTCCAAACGGGCCTCTGCAGCTCATGGTGTCATTCAACTGGTGTCCAGGCTCTGCATTGAGGTCACCGATGACACAAATACGCTCCCTATGTTTGAAGCTGGAAACTAGGTCTGAAAGTTGACTCCAAAACAAATCCTTCTCTTGGAGACTAGCTTCATTCGTATGTGCGTAGCAGACAACAACAGCTAGATTGGCTCTTCTCCGAGCCGCGAACTTGACGTAGCAAATACGTTCACTTAGAGCCACTTGTTCTACGATGCTGTTTATCAATGACTTCTTTACAGCAACGCCCACTCCTCCTTGTATCGACTTTACACCAGACAACCACGAGTCAGACAGGTAGAGCTTGTGGTCTCCGAGATCAATTTCTTGCTCCTGCAATCTCGCCTCCTGCAATCCTAGAATATCCAACTTGTATTGCGCCAGATCCATTTTCAAAGCATCTAAAGATCCGGCTTGGGTCAGTGTTCTGACGTTTAAAGTTGCAATTCTGAGTTGGTTCCTCGGGAGATTCTTAGCACCCCTTACCCGGGGCTCGGGGCCATGGTTGATTGTACTCATTGCTTTGGTGTTTGAAGGCTGAGATACGACTAGTTGCGCCACAAACTAGAAAACCAGTGCCTCGTTAGCTCGACCATGTGAGCGGAGAGCCGCAGCACATGACCTACCCCCAGGGGACACCACGTGGAGGTGAGGTTGGATTTTTTCCCCCACTACTACTACTACTACTACTACTACTACTACTACTACTACTACTACTACTACTACTACTACTACTACTACTACTACTACTACTACTACTACTACTACTACTACTACTACTACTACTACTACTACTACTACTACTAGTACTACTACTAATACTACTAGTACTCTACTAATACTACTACTACTACTACTACTACTACTACTACCACTACTACTGTTTGAACACTTAAATTCCATAAAGAAATAAAGGAACAATGACAATAAGTACAAACAAGTTAATAGAATGCATATAAGTTTGAGCTTATCTGGGTTTATTTAATCCAGGAAATGCTGTGCGACAAAACTGTTGAAGCGGGATTTAGACTCTCTTTTCGCTTTCTGTCGTAAGGTGATGTAGCTCATGTTGTTCCTTGAGCAATGTTCTTCAAGTTGATCCATCCACGCCTTGCGTTGACCCCCTGGAGCTCGTTTAGCATATCGATATTTTTCTGTCGGCTCCCAGGTGAAGGGTCGGAGCGCTAGACGATCGTCATTCCTCCTCAGGATATGGCCAAACCATTTCAACCGTTTAATCATGATCATTGCAGAAAGTGTCGACATACGTGATCTAGCCAGTACTTCTTCATTTGTCACCCTCTCCAGATATGAAAAACATAGTATCCTTCGCAGACAACTGGTGTAAAAACTGTCAAGTTTCCTTTGCGTTGATTTATTCATGGTCCACGTTTCAGAGCTATATAGGACCACTGATAACACGAGAGCTCTGTATAACTTGCATTTGAGGGGAATACTAAGTTGTTTGCTCTTCCAAAGCTTCTGAAAGCTCGCAAATCGCTGTCTCCCTTCCGCCAGCTTGACACTGATTTCCTTTAGGTCACCATGTTGCAAGCTCACGAAGGAACCGAGATACTTGAAAGCTTCTACATTTTCGAACTCCACTCCATTTCGATCGTGGATATTGCAGGAGAAAATGCGAGATCTTCCAGCCTTTTCTCTGCCGCAGTATCGTGACTCGTGAATTCGTCGGCCTTTCACAGTTGCGAATTTCCTAGTGCACTTCTGACAAGTGAGGCTTTTCTCTAGCCCAACAAACTTTGACGCGCTGTCTTCGACCCTCTTCGAATTCTTAGACTTGCAGAATCTGGCGTCATGCACTTTGCAGCCTCTTGCATAGTCGAAGCGACGTTTACAACCTGAACATACACAACTATCGTCATCAGAGACCGCAGATGATCTTTTATTCGCCGTAGACACTAGATCAGCAACCACTGACCTCTCGTCGCTGCTAACTGTCACAAGCTCAGCCTCCGCTGAACTCTTCAGTCTCAGTTTCTCACCAGCTAGTGTCTCAAACCAGCCCGCATTCTTCTTCCTGCCCACCAGCACCTCTCTGCCAATGAGTAGTCGGGATTGGTTTTCGGCCTCAATGAGAGTCCCAAAACAGCATTTGCGGTTTCCTGTAAGAACTTCCACGTTCCTTTGAACAATGGGTACACTGGCTGCTGGTTTTTCGCACTTAACACCCATATTCTTTGTATTTGCCTCAACGCAAACAATTGGTCAGTGCAGCCCCTGCTTTTTCGGAATCCGCATTGTTCTTCTCTGAGCACTTGATCAAGTGCATCTTTGCATCTATTCAGGATGATTGACGCAAAAACTTTTCCAGGTACCGAGAGCAGTGAGATTCCGCGATAGTTCCCACACTCAGATCTTTTTCCTTTGCTTTTGTATAGCGGGACAATTTCTGCTAACTTCCAGTCTTGTGGAAAATTTTCTTCAGTCCAGCACTTGTTGACAAAGCCATTCAGCGATTCCAATATGCGACTTTAGCATTTCGGCAGAAATATCGTCTGGTCCACTTGCTTTACCGTTTTTCAGTTTACGCACGGCATTTAGAACCTCATCAAACCGAATTGGACCTAGGTCTATTTCAAGACTCTCGGATGCTTTCACTATGCTCAATACAGAATTGCCGTTTGTCGTGGTTGGATTTAACAGATGCTTAAAGTGCTCGGTCCAACGTTCCAACCTTTCTTCTTTTGTTTTCAGAGGCTCGCCTGTGGTTGAAACTAGTTTACTTATATGAGGACTCCACTTCCGGCATAACTGTTTCGACTCCCCAAACACTTCTTTCAGGTCACCTTTGTCTGAGTGATCTTGTATTGTTTCACCTTTGTCTTTCAGCCACTGTCTTTTGTCAGATCTTACCGCTTTTCGTACTTCTTTGCAGCAGTTAGAGAACACTAGCAGCGCCTCCGCGCTACTATGCTTCCTCAACTGTAACTCGGCCCGTTTCCTAATCAAAGCCAGCGTTTCAACTCTAATCCAGGGTTTGTGCACACGCTTTTCGGGGATGAGTAGTTTTGTTGCCGCTGCATTAAGAGCCGTTCGAAAATTTGCCCAAGATTGTTCTACGCCTTCAACAATATCGCTCTCATCAAGATAGCGTTTAACTTCTGCGCAGAAAGCTTCACGCGTGACTTCATCAGGCAACTTGGTAGAGCAGACTTTCTGTTGACTGCGTGGTTTATGTGCCACTACTTTGAATCGCACTTCGGCAATGACCATTTCGTGATCGGTGAGAGTGATCTTTCCCCTCCTTGTCCTAACGTTGTGCAAACAACTCCTGTGCCTCAAACCGAATAAGATATGATCTAATATCTTCTTTCGCATCTGTTGGTCAGGTGGGTTAAATGTATACCGGTGCACTAACCGGTGTCGAAACCAGGTTCAACCAATCAACAGGTCATGAGAGACACAAAAGGACAACAATTTTTCTGAGTTATCATTCTCCTCGCCCATTCCAAAGGGGCCTCGGCAAGGCATGTTGACATCTGATTGTTGACCAGGTTCCGCATTGAAGTCTCCGACGAGGCAGACTCTCTCCCTTTGTTTGAAACTGGATACCAAGCTGCTCAACTGATTCCAAAAAATGTCTTTCGCTGAGTCGTCAGCTTCATTTGTGGGCGCATAACACACAATCACAACAAGGTTAGCTCGTCTCTGAGCTGCAAACTTCACATAAGCCATTCGCTCACTAACAGCAACTTGCTCAATTAAGCTACCGACAAGTCTTTTCGTCACTGCAATACCAACTCCTCCTTGTCTCGCTTTTGCAGTCGATAGCCAGGAGTCAGTGAGGAAGAGCTTGTGGTCGCCAAGATCTTTTTCCTGCTCCTCCAGTCTCGTTTCTTGCACTCCCAGAACGTCCAACTTGTACTTCTTCAGGTCCATTTTCAGGCTTTCCAGTGAACCTGATTGAGCCAGTGTCCTGACATTGAGGGTTCCAATTCTGAGATTATTCCACGGGAGATTCTTCGCAACCCTTACCCGGGACTCGGGGCTATTTGTGTTTGAACTCATTGCATTGGGTTTTAAGGCTAATATACAACTAGTCGCGCCACCAACTAGAGGACCCTTGCCTCGTTAGCTCGGTGGTACTATGCATCTGCCCTACGGGCAGCTGCTGCACCACTTACCCCAGGGGACACCGCGGGGAGGGGAGGTTGGATTTTGCCCCCCACTACTACTACTACTACTACTACTACTACTAGTACTACTACTACTACTACTACTACTACTACTACTACTACTACTACTACTACTACTACTACTACTACTACTACTACTACTACTACTACTACTACTACTACTACTACTACTACTACTACTACTACTACTACTACTACTACTACTACTACTATTACTACTACTACTACTACTACTACTACTACTACTACTACTACTACTATTACTACTACTATTACTACTACCACCACTACTACTACTACTACTGTTTCAACACTTTAATTCCAAATATGAAATAAAGGCACGGTTGGCAACAAATACAAACAAAACAAGAAGAGTTATTTGTTTGGTTATTCTGTGAAGTGCTGTATGACGAAATTGTTGAAGGCATTCTTTGACCCGGTTGCTGCTTTCTCCTGCAATCTGGTGAACGATACTTTGTTTCGTACACAGTCTCCTTCGATTTGACTCATCCACGTTTTCCGTTGCCCCCCAGGAGCGCGTCTAGCATGGACGTATTGATCGGGCGGGTCCCAATCGAAGGCACTGCGGGCTAATCTTCCTGGTTCCATTCTCTGGATGTGTCCGTACCATTTTATCCGTTTGAGCATGATCATCGTGGATAGTTGGGGCATTCGTGATCTTGACATAATTTCTTCGTTCGTTGCTTTCTCCAAATATGACACACGTAGAATTCTCCGAAGACAACCACAGTGAAAACTCTCAAGTTTTCTCTCCATTAATTTCGAAAGAGTCCAAGTCTCTGAGCTGTACAGCACGGCTGATAAAACGAGTGCTTTGTACAAATTGCACTTGAGGTGCACGCTGAGCTGCTTGCTCTTCCAGAGATTTTGGAAGTTAGCAAACCGTTGTCTACCTTCTGCAAGTTTGCAATTGACTTCCTGCAGTTCTCCATGCTTGAGGCTGACATATGATCCGAGATACTTGAACGCTTCTATGTTTTCAAACTCGTTTCCGAGAACATCTTGTACTTTGCAGGAAAACACGCCTGCAATCTTGTCTCCTGCACTCCCAGAATATCCAAATTGTATTGCGCCAGATCCATTTTCAAAGCCTCTAAAGATCCGACTTGGGTCAGTGTTCTGACGTTTAAAGTTGCAATTTGAATGTACTCATTGCTTTGGTGTTTGAAGGCTGAGATACGACTAGTTGCGCCACAAACTAGAAGACCAGTGCCTCGTTAGCTCGACCATGTGAGCGGAGAGCCGCAGCACATGACCTACCCCCAGGGGACACCACGTGGAGGTGAGGTTGGATTTTGTCCCCCACTACTACTACTACTACTACTACTACTACTACTACTACTACTACTACTACTACTACTACTACTACTACTACTACTACTACTACTACTACTACTACTACTACTACTACTACTACTACTACTACTACTACTACTTCTACTACTACTACTATTCTAAAAAATTTCAACCGAAAAGTTTTTCCTATATACAATAATTAACCTATTTACAACCTATTATTTACATCTGTTATCAATTTCTTCAAAAACGTTCCTATACCGGATTTTGTGATTTTGTTCATGTTTTTGTATTTTTGAGGGTTTTTCCGAATTTGCCCTAACCCTAAGCATCCCTCTTGGGGAGGTTTTGCGAATTTCGTTTGGTCATGCACAAAACGTTTTTGCCCTATGTATCCTTATCTAGTTAAAATTAAGATTTGAACTAAAGTTTTAGCATGAGTTCCCGTTCCATATATTCATTGCGTGTGTCTAAGGCCGGCTTCAGCTTGCTGATGTATTTAGCTTCGATATACATTATTCCTATTGTCCGACAGGCGTCCAGAATTTTCCATTCAATGCCATTCGGGGCGCCACAACATTCAAGCAGATGTTGACCCACGTGTGAATCTTTCTTTTGATGTTCTGTTA
The DNA here is from genome assembly GCF_964194025.1 of Convolutriloba macropyga. Taxonomy (NCBI): domain Eukaryota; kingdom Metazoa; phylum Xenacoelomorpha; order Acoela; family Convolutidae; genus Convolutriloba; species Convolutriloba macropyga. The sequence continues at coordinate 49,139,388 of NC_134474.1, read as the reverse complement.
TCCTTGTGGAAACATGCCGGTTTGTTTGCCCAACATAGATGGATCCGCATCCATTACATTTTATCTCATACACCACGTGGGATTTCAGGTCTCTACCAAAAGATGATATTAAGGCGGCGAGGCATGATCTTAATTTTCGCGTTGAAAAAAACACTTGCAATTCGCATAATTTCTCCAATTTGCTAGCAAAGTTTTGAGTAAGGTTGCCTGTCAATTGTAGGAAAAATGTTGGCTTATCATGAGATCTATACTTCTACTACTGCTACTACTACCACCACCACCACCACCACCACTACTACTACTACCACTACTACTACTACTATTACTACTACTACTACTACTACTACTACTACTACTACTACTACTACTACTACTACTACTACTACTACTACTACTGCTACTACTACTACTACTACTACTACTACTACTACTATTACTACTACTACTACTACTACTACTACTACTACTACTACTACTACTACTACTGTTTCAACACTTTAATTCCAAATATGAAATAAAGGCACGGTTGGCAACAATTACAAACAAAACAAGAAGAGTTATTTGTTTGGTTATTCTGTGAAGTGCTGTACGACGAAATTGTTGAAGGCATTCTTTGACCCGGTTGCTGCTTTCTCCTGCAATTTGGTGAACGATACTTTGTTTCGTACACAGTCTCCTTCGATTTGACTCATCCACGTTTTCCGTTGCCCCCCAGGAGCGCGTCTAGCATGGACGTATTGATCGGGCGGGTCCCAATCGAAGGCACTGCGGGCTAGTCTTCCTGGTTCCATTCTCTGGATGTGTCCGTACCATTTTATCCGTTTGAGCATGATCATCGTGGATAGTAGGGGCATTCGTGATCTTGACATAATTTCTTCGTTCGTTGCTTTCTCCAGATATGACACACGTAGAATTCTCCGAAGACAACCACAGTGGAAACTCTCAAGTTTTCTCTCCATTAATTTCGAAAGAGTCCAAGTCTCTGAGCTGTACAGCACGGCTGATAAAACGAGTGCTTTGTACAAATTGCACTTGAGTTGCACGCTGAGCTGCTTGCTCTTCCAGAGATTTTGGAAGTTAGCAAACCGTTGTCTACCTTCTGCAATTTTGCAATTGACTTCCTGCAGGTCTCCATGCTTGAGGCTGACATATCATCCGAGATACTTGAACGCCTCTATGTTTTCAAACTCGTTTCCAAGAACATCTTGTACTTTGCAGGAAAACACGCGTGTGGCAACTGCTTTAGTTTTGCCAGAGTATCTCGATTGGTGAACTTTTCGGCCATTGACTGTTCTGAACTTTCTTTCACACTTGTCACAGGTAAGGCTCGCCTCTAGTTGCTCGAACTTTGACTTGTCGACGACATTTTTTGACAAACCGGTTTTGCAGAATCTTGTTTGGTGCACCTTGCGTCCGGTAACTGTACTGAATTTCCGCTGACAATTCTGACATCTTAAAGACTCTTGGTCAGCCACCACTGACCGAGTCTCATTTTCTAGCGACTCTGAATCTGCTACCGCAGATTGTTGTTGTGAAGCTACCAACGCTGGCTTAGCCACCGCTAAGCTTTTCAATCTTAGCTTCCGGCCATTTTGTGTTTCGAACCAGCCCGCTTTCTTTTTCGTTCCCAGCAGCACCTCCTGGCTGATGGTTAGTCGTGACTGGCTAGATGTCTCTGCCAGGAGTCGTAGTTTGCCTTTATGTGGTGTTCCAGTGAGTATCTCCACGTTCTGTTGGATACTAGGCACTGCAACAACATTTGGGCTGTCGCATTTTACGCCCATATTCTTTGTTTTGGCCACATTAATCTTCAGACCAGCGGCTTCCGCAAGGGCCTCGATTCGATGTAGGTTTTCTTGCACCTCACTGTCTGAGACCCCCACGAGAGCAACATCATCAGCAAAATCTAAGTCAGCCACCAATCTCCCAATGTCTAATCCTCCATGCACCGAGTTAGCCAAAATGTAGTTGATGACAAGGCCGAATAGGATTGGGGACCACACATCACCCTGCCTAACGCCCGTTCTGACATCAAATAAGCGTCCTTTCTCACCTTCGGCTTTGACTCGACATTTGAATCCATCATAGCTGTTTCTTATGATGTTTATCACTTTTTGCGGAAGACCATAGTGTTTCATTATCTGGTGCATCTGCTCACGATCGACAGAATCGAATGCCGCTCGGAAGTCTATGAAACAAAAGCTAATATCCAATTGAAACGCCATTGATTTCTCTATTATTTGACGCAGGGTAAAGAGTTGATCGGCGCATCCTCTGCTTTTTCTGAAGCCGCGCTGCTCTTCCCTTAAGACACAATCCACTGAATCTTTGCATCGATTGAGAATAACGGAAGCGAACACTTTGCCTGGTACTGACAATAGAGAGATCCCTCGGTGGTTCGAACACTCTGACCTCTTTCCTTTACTCTTGTATAATGGGACAATTTCTGCTACCTTCCAGTCATCGGGCAGAACTTCCGTCGACCAACACTTATCTATGATGTCCCAGAGCCACTCGACAATATCCTTGTGTGCTTTCAACATCTCACAGGAAATGTTATCGGGTCCACTTGCCTTGCCATTCTTCAACCTGCGGACAGCTTCAAGGACTTCTTCAAATCGAATTGGGCTCAGGTCAATCGACAAGTTTTCAGCTGCTTCTTCGGGATCCAATCTCGTACTGCAACTGGATGTTGAGGGATTCAGGAGTTGACTAAAATGTTCCGTCCAGCGTTCAAGTCGTTCCTCTTTCGTCCCTAAGTTGACGCCAGTGCTTGAAACTAATTTGATCAACTGGGGACTCCAGTTTCGGCAAATCTGCTGTGATGCCCCAAAAACCTCCTTCAAGTTGCCTCTGTCCGCAAAGCTCTGCACTTCTTGGCCTTTGCGTTCAAGCCATGCCCGTTTGTCTGCACGTAGAGCTTTTCTGACTTCCTTACAGCAGTTTGTGAACTCTAACAACGCCACCGCGTTGCTGTGTTTCTTCAACTGTAGATCAGCTCGTTTCCGGATAAGTTCCAGAGAATCTGGAGAAATCCAAGGTTTGTTCACTCGCTTGTCCGATAGGAGGCATTTGCTTGGTTCAGGGCTTTTCGAAAATTGTCCCAAGACTGCTCTGTACTCTCGAAATCGCCGCTCTTATCAAGATGTAACTTGACCTCCTGCGTGAATAAGTCACGCGTTGTTTCATCTTGCAGCTTTGCAGAACTGATTCTGGGCGTGAAACAAGGCTTTTTAGACAAAAGTTTCATAGATACTTCCGCAATGACCAGTTCATGATCGGTAATTGTGGTTTTCCCTCTTCTGGTCCTCACATTCGTCAGACATCCTCTGTATCTCTCTGCAAACAGAATGTGATCCAGCATCTTTTTTCGACAACTCGGATCGGGAGGGTTGTAGGTGTACCGATGCACTTGTCGATGCTGGAACCATGTACCACCTACAAGCAATTTGTGTGAAGTGCAAAATGATAACAACATTTCCGAGTTTTCATTTTCTTCACCCATTCCAAACGGGCCTCTGCAGCTCATGGTGTCATTCAACTGGTGTCCAGGCTCTGCATTGAGGTCACCGATGACACAAATACGCTCCCTATGTTTGAAGCTGGAAACTAGGTCTGAAAGTTGACTCCAAAACAAATCCTTCTCTTGGAGACTAGCTTCATTCGTAGGTGCGTAGCAGACAACAACAGCTAGATTGGCTCTCCTCCGAGCCGCGAACTTGACGTAGCAAATACGTTCACTTAGAGCCACTTGTTCTACGATTCTGTTTATTAATGACTTCTTTACAGCAACGCCCACTCCTCCTTGTCTCGACTTTACACCAGACAACCGCGAATCAGACAGGTAGAGCTTGTGGTCTCCGAGATCAATTTCTTGCTCCTGCAATCTCGTCTCCTGCACTCCCAGAATATCCAACTTGTATTGCGCCAGATCCATTTTCAAAGCCTCTAAAGATCCGGCTTGGGTCAGCGTTCTGACGTTTAAAGTTGCAATTCTGAGTTGGTTCCTCGGGAGATTCTTAGCACCCCTTACCCGGGACTCGGGGCCATGGTTGAATGTACTCATTGCTTTGGTGTTTGAAGGCTGAGATACGACTAGTTGCGCCACAAACTAGAAGACCAGTGCCTCGTTAGCTCGACCATGTGAGCGGAGAGCCGCAGCACATGACCTACCCCCAGGGGACACCACGTGGAGGTGAGGTTGGATTTTGTCCCCCACTACTACTACTACTACTACTACTACTACTACTACTACTACTACTACTACTACTACTACTACTACTACTATTACTACTACTACTACTACTACTACTACTACTACTACTACTAATACTACTACTACTACTACTACTACTACTACTACTACTACTACTACTACTAATACTACTACTACTACTACTACTACTACTACTACTACTACTACTACTACTACTACTACTACTAGTACTACTACTACTACTACTACTACTACTGTTTCAACACTTTAATTCCAAATATGAAATAAAGGCACGGTTGGCAACAAATACAAATACAAATACAAATACAAACAAAACAAGAAGAGTTATTTGTTTGGTTATTCTGTGAAGTGCTGTACGACGAAATTGTTGAAGGCATTCTTTGACCCGGTTGCTGCTTTCTCCTGCAATCTGGTGAACGATACTTTGTTTCGTACACAGTCTCCTTCGATTTGACTCATCCACGTTTTCCGTTGCCCCCCAGGAGCGCGTCTGGCATGGGCGTATTGATCGGGCGGGTCCCAATCGAAGGCACTGCGGGCTAATCTTCCTGGTTCCATTCTCTGGATGTGACCGTACCATTTTATCCGTTTGAGCATGATCATCGTGGATAGTTGGGGCATTCGCGATCTTGACATAATTTCATCGTTCGTTGCTTTCTCCAGATATGACACACGTAGAATTCTCCGAAGACAACCACAGTGGAAACTCTCAAGTTTTCTCTCCATTAATTTCGAAAGAGTCCAAGTCTCTGAGCTGTACAGCACGGCTGATAAAACGAGTGCTTTGTACAAATTGCACTTGAGGTGCACGCTGAGCTGCTTGCTCTTCCAGAGATTTTGGAAGTTAGCAAACCGTTGTCTACCTTCTGCAAGTTTGCAATTGACTTCCTGGAGGTCTCCATGCTTGAGGCTGACATATGATCCGAGATACTTGAACGCTTCTATGTTTTCAAACTCGTTTCCGATAACATCTTGTACTTTGCAGGAAAACACGCGTGTGGCAGCTGCTTTAGGTTTGCCACAGTATCTCGATTGGTGAACTTTTCGGCCATTGACTGTTTTGACTTCCTTTCACACTTGTCACAGGTGAGGCTCGCCTCTAGTTGCTCGAACTTTGACTTGTCGACGACATTCTTTGACAAACCGGCTTTGCAGAATCTTGTTTGGTGCACTTTGCGTCCGGTAACTGTACTGAATTGCCGCTGACAGTTCTGACATCTTAAAGACTCTTGATCAGCCACCGCTGACCCACTCTCATTTTCTAGCGACTCTAAATCCGCTACTGCAGATTGTTGTTGTGAAGCTACCAACGCTGGCTTAGCCTCCGCTAAGCTTTTCAATCTGAGCTTCCGGCCATCTTGTGTTTCGAACCAGCCCGCTTTCTTTTTCGTTCCCAGCAGCACCTCCGTGCCGATGGTTAGTCGTGACTGGCTAGATGTCTCTGCCAGGAGTCCTAGTTTGCCTTTATGTGTTCCAGTGAGTATCTCCACGTTCTGTTGGATACTAGGCACTGCAACAACTTTTGGGCTGTCGCATTTTACGCCCATATTCTTTGTTTTGGCCACATTAATCTTCAGACCAGCGGCTTCCGCTAGGGCCTCGATTCGATGTAGGTTTTCTTGCACCTCACTGTCTGAGACCCCCACGAGAGCAACATCATCAGCAAAATCTAAGTCAGCCACCAATCTCCCAATGTCTAATCCTCCATGCACCGAGTTAGCTAAAATGTAGTTGATGACAAGGCCGAATAGGATTGGGGACCACACATCACCCTGCCTAACGCCTGTTCTGACATCAAATAAGCGTCCCTTCTCACCTTCGGCTTTGACTCGACATTTGAATCCATCATAGCTGTTTCTTATGATGTTTATCACTTTTTGCGGCAGACCATAGTGTTTCATTATCTGGTACATCTGCTCACGATCGACAGAATCGAATGCCGCTCGAAAGTCTATGAAACAAAAGCTAATATCCAATTGAAACGCCATTGATTTCTCTATTATTTGACGCAGGGCAAAGAGTTGATCGAAGCATCCTCTGCTTTTTCTGAAGCCGCACTGCTCTTCCCTTAAGACGCGATCCACTGAATCTTTGCATCGATTGAGAGTAACGGAAGCGAACACTTTGCCTGGTACTGACAATAGAGAGATCCCTCGGTGGTTCGAACACTCTGACCTCTTTCCTTTACTCTTGTATAATGGGACAATTTCTGCTACCTTCCAGTCATCGGGCAGAACTTCCGTCGACCAACATTTATCTATGATGTCCCAGAGCCACTCGACAATACCCTTGTGTGCTTTCAACATCTCACAGGAAATGTTATCGGGTCCACTTGCCTTGCCATTCTTCAACCTGTGGACAGCTTCAAGCACTTCTTCAAATCGAATTGGGCTCAGGTCAATTGGCAAGCTTTCAGCTGCTTCTTCGGGATCCAATCTCGTACTGCAACTGAATGTTGAGGGATTCAGGAGTTGACTAAAATGTTCCGTCCAGCGTTCAAGTCGTTCCTCTTTCGTCCGTAAGTTGACGCCAGTGCTTGAAACTAATTTGGTCAACTGGGGCCTCCAGTTTCGGCAAATCTGCTGTGATGCCCCAAAAACCTCCTTTAAGTTGCCTCTGTCCGCGAAGCTCTGCACTTCTTGGCCTTTGCGTTCAAGCCATGCCCGTTTGTCTGCACGTAGAGCTTTTCTGACTTCCTTACAGCAGTTTGTGAACTCTAACAGCGCCTCCGCGCTGCTGTGTTTCTTTAACTGTAGATCGGCTCGTTTCCGGATAAGTTCCAGAGAATCTGGAGAAATCCAAGGTTTGTTCACTCGCTTGTCCGGAAGGAGGCATTTCACTGCTGCTTGGTTCAGGGCTTTTCGAAAATTGTCCCAAGACTGCTCTGTATTCTCGAAATCGCCGCTCTTATCAAGATGTAACTTGACCTCCTGCGTGAATAAGTCACGCGTTGTTTCATCTTGCAGCTTTGCAGAACTGATTCTGGGCGTGAAGCATGACTTTTTAGACAAAAGTTTCATAGATACTTCCGCAATGACCAGTTCGTGATCGGTAATTGTGGTTTTCCCTCTTCTGGACCTCACATTCGTCAGACATCCTCTGTATCTCTCTGCAAACAGAATGTGATCCAGCATCTTTTTTCGACAACTCGGATCGGGAGGGTTGAAGGTGTACCGATGCACTTGTCGATGCTGGAACCATGTACCACCTACGAGCAATTTGTGTGAAGTGCAAAATGATAACAACTTTTCAGAGTTTTCATTTTCTTCACCCATTCCAAACGGGCCTCTGCAGCTCATGGTGTCATTCAACTGGTGTCCAGGCTCTGCATTGAGGTCACCGATGACACAAATACGCTCCCTATGTTTGAAACTGGAAACTAGGTCTGAAAGTTGACTCCAAAACAAATCCTTCTCTTGGAGACTAGCTTCATTCGTAGGTGCGTAGCAGACAACAACAGCTAGATTGGCTCTCCTCTGAGCCGCGAACTTGACGTAGCAAATACGTTCACTTAGAGCCACTTGTTCTACGATGCTGTTTATCAATGACTTCTTTACAGCAACGCCCACTCCTCCTTGTCTCGACTTTACACCAGACAACCACGAGTCAGACAGGTAGAGCTTGTGGTCTCCGAGATCAATTTCTTGCTCCTGCAATCTCGTCTCCTGCACTCCCAGTATGTCCAACTTGTATCGCGCCAGATCCATTTTCAAAGCCTCTAGAGATCCGGCTTGGGTCGGTGTTCTGACGTTTAAAGTTGCAATTCTGAGTTGGTTCCTCGGGAGATTCTTAGCACCCCTTACCCGGGACTCGGGGCCATGGTTGATTGTACTCATTGCTTTGGTGTTTGAAGGCTGAGATACGACTAGTTGCGCCACAAACTAGAAGACCAGTGCCTCGTTAGCTCGACCGTGTGAGCGTAGAGCCGCAGCACATGACCTACCCCCAGGGGACACCACGTGGAGGTGAGGTTGGATTTTGTCCCCCACTACTACTACTACTACTACTACTACTACTACTACTACTACTACTACTACTACTACTACTACTACTACTACTACTACTACTACTACTACTACTACTACTGTTTCAACACTTTAATTCCAAATATGAAATAAAGGCACGGTTGGCAACAAATACAAACAAAACAAGAAGAGTTATTTGTTTGGTTATTCTGTGAAGTGCTGTACGACGAAATTGTTGAAGGCGTTCTTTGACCCGGTTGCTGCTTTCTCCTGCAATCTGGTGAACGATACTTTGTTTCGTACACAGTCTCCTTCGATTTGACTCATCCACGTTTTCCGTTGCCCCCCAGGAGCGCGTCTAGCATGGACGTATTGATCGGGCGGGTCCCAATCGAAGGCACTGCGGGCTAATCTTCCTGGTTCCATTCTCTGGATGTGTCCGTTCCATTTTATCCGTTTGAGCATGATCATTGTGGATAGTTGGGGCATTCGTGATCTAGACATAATTTCTTCGTTCGTTGCTTTCTCCAGATATGACACACGTAGAATTCTCCGAAGACAACCACAGTGGAAACTCTCAAGTTTTCTCTCCATTAATTTCGAAAGAGTCCAAGTCTCTGAGCTGTACAGCACGGCTGATAAAACGAGTGCTTTGTACAAATTGCACTTGAGGTGCACGCTGAGCTGCTTGCTCTTCCAGAGATTTTGGAAGTTAGCAAATCGTTGTCTACCTTCTGCAAGTTTGCAATTGACTTCCTGCAGGTCTCCATGCTTGAGGCTGACATATCATCCGAGATACTTGAACGCTTCTATGTTTTCAAACTCGTTTCCGAGAACATCTTGTACTTTGCAGGAAAACACGCGTGTGGCAACTGCTTTAGGTTTGCCACAGTATCTCGATTGGTGAACTTTTCGGCCATTGACTGTTTTGCACTTTCTTTCACACTTGTCACAGGTAAGGCTCGCCTCTAGTTGCTCGAACTTTGACTTGTCGACGACATTTTTTGACAAACCGGCTTTGCAGAATCTTGTTTGGTGCACTTTGCGTCCGGTAACTGTACTGAATTGCCGCTGACAATTCTGACATCTTAAAGACTCTTGGTCAGCCACCACTGACCGAGTCTCATTTTCTAGCGACTCTGAATCTGCTACCGCAGATTGTTGTTGTGAAGCTACCAACGCTGGCTTAGCCACCGCTAAGCTTTTCAATCTTAGCTTCCGGCCATTTTGTGTTTCGAACCAGCCCGCTTTCTTTTTCGTTCCCAGCAGCACCTCCTGGCTGATGGTTAGTCGTGACTGGCTAGATGTCTCTGCCAGGAGTCGTAGTTTGCCTTTATGTGGTGTTCCAGTGAGTATCTCCACGTTCTGTTGGATACTAGGCACTGCAACAACATTTGGGCTGTCGCATTTTACGCCCATATTCTTTGTTTTGGCCACATTAATCTTCAGACCAGCGGCTTCCGCAAGGGCCTCGATTCGATGTAGGTTTTCTTGCACCTCACTGTCTGAGACCCCCACGAGAGCAACATCATCAGCAAAATCTAAGTCAGCCACCAATCTCCCAATGTCTAATCCTCCATGCACCGAGTTAGCCAAAATGTAGTTGATGACAAGGCCGAATAGGATTGGGGACCACACATCACCCTGCCTAACGCCCGTTCTGACATCAAATAAGCGTCCTTTCTCACCTTCGGCTTTGACTCGACATTTGAATCCATCATAGCTGTTTCTTATGATGTTTATCACTTTTTGCGGAAGACCATAGTGTTTCATTATCTGGTACATCTGCTCACGATCGACAGAATCGAATGCCGCTCGAAAGTCTATGAAACAAAAGCTAATATCCAATTGAAACGCCATTGATTTCTCTATTATTTGACGCAGGGCAAAGAGTTGATCGGCGCATCCTCTGCTTTTTCTGAAGCCGCACTGCTCTTCCCTTAAGACACGTTCCACTGAATCTTTGCATCGATTGAGAATAACGGAAGCGAACACTTTGCCTGGTACTGACAATAGAGAGATCCCTCGGTGGTTCGAACACTCTGACCTCTTTCCTTTACTCTTGTATAATGGGACAATTTCTGCTACCTTCCAGTCATCGGGCAGAACTTCTGTCGACCAACACTTATCTATGATGTCCCAGAGCCACTCGACAATACCCTTGTGTGCTTTCAACATCTCACAGGAAATGTTATCGGGTCCACTTGCCTTGCCATTCTTCAACCTGCCGACAGCTTCAAGCACTTCTTCAAATACTACTACTACTACTACTACTACTACTACTACTACTACTGCTACTACTACTACTACTACTACTACTACTACTACTACTACTACTACTACTACTACTACTACTACTACTACTACTACTACTACTACTACTACTACAGCTACTACTACTACTACTACTACTACTACTATTCCAAAAAATTTCAACCGAAAAGTTTTTCCTATATATAATACTTAACCTATTTACAACCTATTATTTACATCTGTTATCAATTTCTTTAAAAACGTTCCTATACAAGATTTTTCGATTTTGTTCATGTTTTTGTATTTTAAGGGTTATTCCGAATTTGCCCTAACCCTAAGCATCCCTCTCGGGGAGGTTTTGCGAATTTCGTTTGGTCATGCTGTACCAGGAGAGGCACGTGCTAAAAACTGTAACTTCGAACACCAAGTCATAATGTTGATTATATAGATATAATTCAATGGTTAGGAAATGGATGACCTTTTCACGGTAGCAAAAGAAGATTTGTGAAGCAAATCTCAAGAAAGTTATAACTGTTGAAAAGAAACAACAGTGGGCAAAGGGTAGCCCAGGCATATCGTGCCAAAGTAACTATAACTCAAGGGTCTTTTTTGAAACACCACCAACACTGGCGTCAGTGAAGCAAGCTGATTAGTTTGCTTCTCTGACGTCCGGCCACAACACCGCCAACACTACACATTCAGAATTAACTGAAGGCGGAACACCGCACAGTTTTTTCTGGTGACCCCCCCCCCTAACCAAGCTCGAACGCGCAACCTCAAGGCAAAGTCAAGGGCAAAGGCAAAGACAAAGACCACGAATCATCCCCAAAGACCAAGACCCATCCCCCACCGGACAATAAAGACCCCCCAACACAGTCAACATTTCAACAACACAATACATAAAGCAGAATACAAACTTCCTGACAGCAATGCCGAACAGAACCATGCAACCACCCGTTTTAAAAGCAAAAATCAGGGTGATGGGGGAGAAAATTGCGAAGAACCTGCAAACCATGAGCGAATTGATTGACAGTGGGAACATAAACGCAGCAAAGAATGTTCATGAAAAGGCGGCGGAAACATTTTCGGAGTTCGAGGAAACCAGTTACGAGTTGAGTTCACAGCTTGACGAAGATCAGCACGAGGAGTACATCGGAAAAATCACTGACACGTGGAACAACATCGACGACATGAAAATTAAAATTCAGAATCACCTTTCGCAAGAAAACACCACAACAAACTACAACACACAAGACAACAACGAGACAACAGTAACAGCCAACTCGACAGCGGATAACTCAGCAACCAACATCATCATCAACACTAGAGCAATTGGACAACAGCAAACATCCGGTAACAGAAGTTTACACAACGAACAACCAGAAACTAGCAATTTCACTCAACGTGACAACCTCAACAGCTTTTGGTATGATAGACTAGCTTACACAAGCAGCCTAAACGACCAGCAGAACAGAGTTACTGGATTGGGGGACACACAAACATTCAATCAGCCAACAGAACAACCACAACAATTGTCAACGACGTTATCACAACCAGTTCCATTCTATACGCCTTATGTGGAAGCTCTTCCAAAGATGGATCTTCAGAAGTTCAACGGTGACCCGAGCAAATGGGCAAATTGGTACAGCCGTTTCAGTTTCATGATTGGAGACACTCAGCTCAGTGATGGACAGAAGATCGCCTATCTACAGGGACTTGTAATTGGAAAAGCCAAAACAGTAAATGAAGGATTTGCCTGCAACGGACACCTGTACAAAGATGCAATAAACGAGTTGAAACAGCGGTTTGGGAACCCAAACGTCATCATCAGCAACTTGTTGGAGAAACTCATGAACTACAGGCCACCAACGATATCTCTTCCTTGGACAATTGTAAATTTTTCCACATTCATTAACACCATGACAAGACACTACAAGAACTCAACTTCGAAGCCGATCTCAAAAGCACGACAATCTTGAAGCATGCAACCGACAAACTACCTTACAGCGAAGAATTCAAATGGAATCAGTTTGTTTTACGACGAAGAATTCAGCAGCCGATACTTGCAGACTTCAACCAATGGATTAAAGAAATAGCAGAAGCACATGAACGTTCAACGCATCAAGGACGAAGCAATACTAGTCTCAGCACAAACAGTAATACACATCAACGAATTTTCAACTTAAATGGAAACCGACAATTTCATCAACAACCAACTCATCCAAACAGGGAACAACAGCAGCAACAACAACCAACACAGAACATAAACAACTTTAGCAACAACAACAAGAACCAGCATAACCAGCGGAGCACAACGCAAATGTTTCAAGCAACAAGAGGAAGCAACGGCAACAACCAGCCTCTGCCTTGTGTCTTCAACGATGGTAATCGTCAGTTATTCCATTGCCCAACGTTTAAAGCAAAGACAGCAGACGAAAGACTACAAACAGTTTATCAGTTGAAGCTTTGCAGAAATTGTTTGGGAGCGAACCATCGAGCCAACAACTGTCCTTCAATCTCTAATTGCAGGGAAAAAGGATGCGGACAACGACACAACACTATGTTACACGGTGCCAACAGTAAATACGGACGAACAACGACATCAATTGTTCAAACAAACTCTCAATTGAGCAACTCAAGAGGAAATGGTAACTCATTTGCAGTCATCAACAACAAAGATACAGCCACAACAAAGGACACGACCACAGCAACAAAAACAACGAATCTTTTCTATGTCATGCCAGTTATATTACACAACAAAGAGAACAAAGTTCGAACATACGCCTTCATTGACCCAGGAAGCAGCTTGACAATACTTCTCTCGAAGACAGCCGACGAACTACGCCTTCAGAAAGAAACACGTCAACAACTTGTCTTGGAGGGAGCCAACGGAACAGACACAAAATCGTGTTACACAACGTCAACAGAAATTTCGAATTTGGAAGACGAGGAACGCTACAACCTCAAACAGATATACGTTGTGGAAAACATCAATTTGCCAAAGCTGAGGGAGCACCCGGGAGACATTGCCAGAAAGTATGACCACCTTAGACATGTCAATATGCCAACTCTGGATAATCTCGAAGTCACAGTATTGATTGGACAGGACAACATTAACCTTATCTCACCAGTCAGAGTGGAACAAGGACCATCGACAGCACCAAGCGCAAGTCTTTTCAAACTTGGTTGGACTATTTCTGGACCCCATACAGTATTGGATGACAGCAAAACACAACATTCAATGCATCATACTGCTTTGTTTTGCAGCAATTGCCTCGAACAAGACAATGACCTCAACCAAGAAGTTTCTCATTGGTGGAAAGCAGAAACAATTCCATTGGAATCCAAAACCAAGTCAAATGATCCCGAAGTTTTGTTGGCCACCAAGATACTCAACACAACATGCGTGAAACAAGCAGATGGACGTTATGAAACGGGACTTCTCTGGAAAGACGACAGCAGTTTACCAGACAACCGATCACAAGCCTTGACACATCTGAATCATCTTGTCAACAGACTACAGAAAAGACCTGAACAGTACAAGAAATACAATGAGGGCATTCAAGCAGACCTGGAAAAAGGCTACATTGCAAAAGTACCTTTCCATAGACAGAAAGATACAGGATGGTACATTCCACACTATGGTCTTGTCAGCCCAAACAAACCCGACAAAATACGAAGAATCTGCAATGCTAAAGCACCACAAAGCGAAACAAGCCTCAATGACAAACTCTTAGCTGGACCTGACCTCCTCGGGAACACGCTTGGATTTTTGCTACGATTCCGACAGGGAGCCATCGTCATCCAGGGAGACATCGAAGCGATGTTTATGCAAATCGGAGTACGACAACAGGACCGACGTTATCTACGATTCATGTGGAGACAACCCAACAGCCCAAAATTAGAGGTGTACGAATACCAAGGCACATCTTTGGCGCCAGAGACTCACCAGCTTGCGCAAATTTTGTTTTGCAACAGACAGCCAAAGACGACATCGAAGATCACCCAAATTCTCTAGAGATCATTCAGCGGACATTCTACATGGATGACATGGTTGCATCTTTCAGCGACGCCATCACAGCTTTCACTACAGCCAAGGATGTCAAGGATACTCTGAAGAATGGTAAATTCAATCTGACAAAATGGTGCAGCAACAGCCGTGAGTTTTGTGAGCAGATGCAAGATGATCTATGCAAACCAGTGGAGGAGCTCTTCAGTAAAGGTTTTCATCAAGGAGTACTTGGAGTTTACTGGAGCTTAGACGAAGACAAAATAATGTTCAAAGCGAAAGACAGAAGGAACCTGGACAGTAAAACTTGGACCCAACGCAAGTTTCTCTCTTTCGTGTCAAGTTTCTACGATCCTTTGGGAATCATATCGCCATTTTTCATCCGAGCCAAGATTCTACTGCAAGAGCTGTGGAAACATGGACGGGAATGGGACAGAGCCATCGGTGGAGACAATGGAAAGGCCATCAAAGATTGGGTACATGAAACGGAACAGATAGGTACGGTAGGGGTAAACAAGTTGGTAGGTGGTACAGCACTTGGGGACACAATGGAACTTCATGTATTCTGCGACGCATCATTGGATGCAACAGCAGCAGTAGCATACATCAAGACAACCAGGAACCAAGAAACCACAACTCGTTTTCTCATGGGAAAAACAAGAGTGGCACCCTTACGTCAATAAACAATTCCCAGACTAGAACTGCAAGCAGCACTTTACGCGGCAAGATTGAAGAAAACAATTGAGGATGAAATGGATTTCAAGTTTGACAAAATCTTTCTGTGGAGTGACAGTACGACCGTTCTCAGTTGGATAAAGAACTTCAAATTGAAACACAAGATGTACATCGGAAACCGAATTGCCGAAATAAGGGATCTCACAAACACCAACCACTGGAACTACGTCAACACCAAGGACAACCCAGCAGATCAAGGAACGAGGGGACTAACAGCAACAGAAATGACAGAAAAATCTCTTTGGTTACAGGGACCACAGTTTCTTCTATCTTCTAGCGACAACACCACAACAGACGAACAACAACACGAAACTGTTTTCTTGAACAGCGCAGAACAGAAGCCTCAGGGAACACGACGACAGCCAATTGACAAAGACCTAATTGATGCCAACAGGTTTAGCCAGTGGTTGAAACTAAGAGCCGTCATCATCAAAATGAAAAACCTCAGAAAAAAACGAGAACACGGGACCAGCAGATCATAGATGCAGAGAACTTTCTTTTCCGTCTATCTCAACAACAATCATTCGATGAGGACATAAATCAACTAACACACAACAAGCCAATTCAAAAAAGGAGTAGATTAATTCAGTTGACACCTTCAATAGACGAAGATGGTATCCTTCGATCAAATAGCAGACTAGCCAACGCACCAGTTTCAACAGCAACAAAGAAGCCAATAATCTTAGACGGTCGGAACAGGATTATTCGTCTTTTTCTGGAACTGCAACACAACATCAATGGTCATGTGGGAGTCGAACAGCAGACACACAGCATTCAGTTGAATTACTGGGTTCTTCAATGCAAAACAGTAATGAAGAAGATCTCGAACAGATGCTACGAATGCAGACGACAGAGACAACTCAACAGCCAGCCTGAGATGTCAGATCTTCCGAGCTACCGATTCTCAGTCAAACCTGTAGCCTTCAAGGAAACCGGAGTAGACTTTTTTGGGCCATTCGAAATCTACAGCCAGATCAACACAGCCATGAAAGTATACTGTTGCTTATTCACCTGTTTGACGATACGAGCCGTTCATATCGAAGTCACCAGGAACTTGCAAAAAGAATCATGCATAATGGCATTCCAACGATTCTTCAGCCGACGAGGACTACCGGAAAGAATTCACAGCGACAACGCATTATATTTCACCAGTACAGCAAAGACCTTCAAAGAAAGCAGCTTCACAACTACAGAGATACAGAAATATGCGGAATCAAAAAAGATTGCATGGAAATTTATTCCACCAGGAGCTCCACATTTTGGTGGAACATGGGAACGCCTCATTGGGATGAGCAAACGACTCTTCTTCAATATCGCCGGATCTAGGATACTCCAGGAAGACAGTTTCTCAACCCTTATTTGCCAAGTCGAAGCTCTACTCAACAGCAGACCTCTAACATCAGTCAGCAGTGACGTACGCGATGTGGAAAGCCTGACATCAGGACATTTTTTGACAGGAATGACAACAGGACTGCCTTCAGATACTACAATTAGCAGCAACGACAGAGGAACAGGAAAACTATGGAACAACGTCAACAGTATTATGAACGAGTTTTGGACACGTCTTTTAAAGGAATATCTGCCAACACTCAGACAACGTCGAAAATGGCATTCAACAGTAGACGGGATAGAAGTAGGGGACATGGTATGGATACAAGAAAACAACACACCCAGGGGTATTTGGCCGGTAGATAGGGTACAAAAGGTAAATAAAGGTAAAGATAATGTGGTAAGGTCTAGCCTGGTTAAAACAACAAAAAGGGATTTTGTTAAACCAGCTATCAAACTTAGTTTGATTAGCGACAAATCAACATAAAGATTATCAATATTAAATGGGGAACAATAATTCAAACACAATTTGATGCAAACTTGATATCAGTTTTGGGATTAGGGTAAAGTGAAAGATGAAAAATTTAAAGTTCAATTCAATGAATTAGCAATTCAAAGGGACTATTAGGTATTATTCAGGTACAATTAGGGATTTCAATAAGTAACTCACAAGGCAACTCAAATTAGCAAAGCTTATCGTACATTAGATAAATACATTCAAACGGGAAAATTTAGGTAGGTAGGTTTAACAGGAAGACAAATTCTGGATAGACATCAGGTAGGTTTTGGACTTGAAATGCACAAATAATTAGCTGATTGCAAAACAGCAGAGAGTTGAACCGACAGGATAAAAGTATGTTGAATAGTTATATGACACTAAACAGCTTAGGTAAAACCAGACATCGGCGGTAAAAATTATTACAAAGTATTGGTATTCCGACAAACTCTAATTTGGGAAAAATAGGTACACGTAGGCAATAGGTACAAGGTAGTGGTAGGTTTAGGTAGGTAGGGAACACGTGGAGCATCAGTTTCTCAACTTTCAAGGAGCAGACCAGCAACAACAACATTTCCAGAAATTGTTAGTATTTGACAATCGCCAATCAGCCAATACAAAGTCGATTCAAAACAACTACAAATGTACACAGTTGAACCCAATCAGCACAAAAAGCAATTCAATTTTCCAGCATACCATTTTCATATAACACTACAAGCAGCACGTTGACAACCAGTACACATCAACAATCTACAGACAACACCGACGGAAGACATCAGCAGAAATTTCACAACAACAAACACTTCAGCAAGATTTACTTCAGAAGAAGCAACAGCATTTTTTGAACAGCAGTCAACACATTCATCAACAGCAGACATTATCAAAGTCAGGACAGACATTCTTGTAGATATGGACGAGTCCATAACTTCAACATCAGCGTTTTATTGAGGACACAACTCAATACAACATTTCAGCATAATCATCATCAGATGAAGTAAGAAATACAGTTCAGCTACGCAAAAGACACAACAGAGCAAAAGAGAACACGACGAGACGACAAAGAGCAACTTCAAACAGACTTCAACAACAACAACAGATCAACCACAAACTTTCTGATTTTTGGTGCCCAAAAATGGGGGCCCAGTGTACCAGGAGAGGCGCGTGCTAAAAACTGTAACTTCGAACACCAAGTCATGTTCGAAGTTACAGTTTTTTTGATTATATAGATATAATTCAATGGTTAGGAAATGGATGACCTTTTCACGGTAGCAAAAGAAGATTTGTGAAGCAAATCTCAAGAAAGTTATAACTGTTGAAAAGAAACAACAGTGGGCAAAGGGTAGCCCAGGCATATCGTGCCAAAGTAACTATAACCCAAGGGTCTTTTTTGAAACACCACCAACACTGGCGTCAGTGAAGCAAGCTGAATAGTTTGCTTCTCTGACGTTCGGCCACAACACCGCCAACACTACACATTCAAAATTAACTGAAGGCGGAACACCGCACACATGCACAAAACGTTTTTGCCCTATGTATCCTTATCTAGTCCAAATTAAGATTTGAACTAAAGTTTTAGCATGAGTTCCCGTTCCATATATTCATTGCGTGTGTCTAAGGCCGGCTTCAACTTGCTGATGTATTTAGCTTCGGTATACATTATTTCTATTGTCCAACAGGCGTCCAGAATTTTCCATTCAATGCCATTCGGGGCGCCACAACATTCAAGCAGATGTTGACCCACGTGTGAATCTTTCTTTTGATGTTCTGTTATCATTGTGGAAACATGCCGGTTTGTTTGCCCAACGTAGATGGATCCGCATCCATTACATTTTATCTCATACACCACGTGGGATTTCAGGTCTCTATCGAAAGATGATATTAAGGCGGCGAGGCATGATCTTAATTTCCCCGTTCTAAAAACCACTTGCAATTCGCATAATTTCTCCAATTTGCTAGCAAATTTTTGAGTAAGGTTGCCTGTCAATTGTAGGAAAAATGTTGGCTTATCATGAGATCTATACTTGTTTTTTTGATGCTCTTTTGGTGTTGTTCTCAATTGGTCTTTACCGCCACTTTGTTCATATTTGTTCTTTTTAATAGATTCAAGGTACTTGTAGGCTTCGCTCCTGCTTTCAGGGTCACTTTAACAGCAGGTTGAAAATTTCCACATCAAAATAGCTTTTGATGGAACTAGATTCCCAAAATCTGATGTTCTTGATATCTAACCTTTCATCATCATCAGTTGTCGTTGATTTAACAGTAAAGGTTTCCCTGATGTCGGTTCACTGATAGTTCGTCTTGGTATTTGATGCAGACCTTTTAGCTGGTGGCGTGGTCTCCATGGCAGTTGGCGCACTTGGGGGTATCTCTGGCGACTGTGCAGTCAAAAGCTTGTGATGACCCCAACATCTGATGCATATAGCTTCTTGAGCACACGTTTGTCTTCTGACAAAAGCCTTGGCACTGATAGCGCTGGATCACCACAATCCGTCTTGAAGCAGGAGGAGAAGAGGGCTGGGCCCGTCTTGACTCCTCGCATCGGTGAGGGATGAGACCGATCGTCAGTCCGCAACTAATCAGAAGGGTTCTTGTGGTCTCACCTCTCCTGAAAACTCAATAGCTGGGCTGGTGCTTGGGTGTCTCAGCTTCGGATGCACATTAGGCTAATCTTTGCCGATTAGGTCTTGTTGATAACTGCCTTCACCTCGTCCAGCTCTGCTCCAATTATGGTCCTTAGCATACTTAGCGCTAGCGGTGGAAGACAAAGCTGCCGGACACGCGCTTTGGATAGCAGAGGGCGTTATTAAACAGGACATCGCTTCGCTTGGGTCTTTTTGCGGCTGGAGTTGTGGTTTGCACTTCTTGTGTCATCTTCTTGACTGTTTTAGCTAAGGCTGGTTTGATGGTGAAGTTTTTATTGCATGCACACAGGGATGGCATCTTCACTGGGTCGCAGCCATAGCGAAGGGCAATGCCATCACGAAACTCGGTTTTAGCTAGATCAAAGTGATTTTGCTTCAATGGCAAGGCGCTTAACCAAGTTGATGCTGCCTTTTCACTAGCTAAGTGAAGTGAGCGAATCTCGTTCCTATTCAATTCGCTCTTAATTCTTTTCTTTTTTCGTTTTGATAGCGAGCTCTTTCTCCTGTTTCATTTCTTGTAAGATTTGTTGTTGCTTTAATCCGGCGTCGGGCAGAGATAGGGGTGAGGGACCTGACAGTTGAACTGGTCGTTCATATTCCTTAAAATGGTCTTCACGTTTAATGATGTTCAGGTCACCCTCCCTTATCGGCAACGAAAAGATATTCCGGTGCTTTTGATCTTAGGATGGATTCTTTAATAGATTAGGTAATAGCTCATCGTTAATCAATTTCTCACATTCTTCTAACATGTCTTCACTAGTAGGCGTTGTACGAGCTACGAAAGTCAATTAATGCTGAACCGATGGAATTAACGATTTATAAACATTTTAACGTGAAACACTGGCATGAACGGCCAGCTTTTTTAACAACGATTTCTGCTGTTTTAATGATCTTTCTACAAAGTTCTTTTCTTTATCATGAGAACCTATTTCACTACCTAGTACTCTACAATCGTCAGCTATTTCCACTTCTTCCTGAACAATAATCTGCGTTGCTTTTTCAAAAAGATGTTCTTTGGTAATGATGTGGGATGTGGTAAAATGGCAACCGAAAGCAGGACCATGTTTTTTCAACGAGTCAAAAAGCTTTTTCAAGTTAAAAAGTGAGCGGGCAGCGCCGCCATTGTCCACATATTACTTTTGAACTGCGAAGCAACCGTCAAACAATTCAATAAAGGGGATAATGACAATTCCATAATTCGATGGAATTGCCATTATGAAGGTGGTCGGAAGAGGGGTCGTCTTGCTTTGTACCTTTCTGAGAAAATTTTGTTTGTTTAATAATAAAGAAAACTGATGGTTCACGATATAACTTACGTATAGAATGATAGGATATCTGAGCATCAAAATTGGGATTCACCTGTCGGGCAACAGGAGAGTGAATGCTGCAAATAATCGAAAGCAGTCCAGTGGAAAATAATTGATCAGTGCAGTAATGAAGGAAAAATAATGCCGATTGGAGCGCTTCCTATCGGGCATCGGAAAATTGATTTTTTTATTCCAGAAATGAAACCAAAAGTATGAGATGCAATTTCGTAGTTGAACAAGTAAAAATGGAACGCATTTTTTAACTCTTTCAGAAAATAACGGGGTGTGATCTACACAATGGGCGGTGCGGTGAGCCCCCACTATGAAACACCACAGCAGCGTATGTAAATTTACCACAAACACACATGTCCATAGCATCGTCAAACATAAGGTAAACACAAAGGATTTATAGCGAAGGCCAATGACTAAGCTGAATCAAATACCTGCTTTTAGCATTGTCGATTAAAATTACTTTAACAAATAGGAGGTATTTAGGTATAATGAGAAAACAAATGAGGCGAGAGAAATAGGAACCCAGCAGCCTTCCTACTTCAACAATTACAGACACCAAAAAATTGGCGGGTGTGTATGAATTCTTGGGGCTCTATATCCTCAGAAGCATAAGAGACAGCTTCGCAGGAGTGCAAAAATTAACTTGATACGAACAAAGTTGATGGTGTCTGATTATCGTTCATTTCTCTTGTCGTATAACTTTTCGGCTAACCTTTTCATGACTTTGGTGGTTGAGAGTTGAGCACCACCAGTGCAAGCCAAAACTAGAAGATTGAAAGAACTTTTCAATTTTGATGATTATATTTTAGTTTTTTAAGATGTTCTTGATACGAGTAGGCATCTCAGAGGAGTTTCGGGCATGAAGATGCAAGGGTCTTGAAAACGTTGACGTCAAAAAATTCCTAGAGAATCGAGTTTCCCATTCGCTATGCTTTCCAGTCGAGCGTCGTCATCAGTGCTTGTGGGTTTGTGTGGAAAGGATTCTCCTTGAATCGACTGAAGCTTTGGCTCAATTTCTACATCAAAAAAATTTGTACATCAAACTCGCGAACGCGTCTCGGATTTCGTTTAGGCGAATGTGAGTGTACCCGACTTTTTGCACAGTAGATGACATGCGTGTTGTTGAACTTTTCAACACATGGCCATGTACTTGACGTTTTCGTCAGTGGATAACGAAACTCTTAACTTCGTTAGGCAGAAATTGTATTTTTTGAATGGCAAGGCCATTAGCCAGCTAGAAACGCCCTCTTGTGAAGCGAGTTCCAGGGAGTAATTTTCTGTTGATTCATTGCCTCTTTCAGACGATCTAGCTTGGTTCTCTTGTCCTTATCTAGCCAATCTTATCCTGCTGCAACCGATTTTGAACGATCTTATCCTGGATAGGGTGTTTGTTGGTTGGGGGGTTCGAGAAGTCAATCGAATTGAATTAATCAGGTATACTTGCAGTTGGGTCAGCTACATTCAACCCAAGCCAGAAGCCTTTGGTTAAGCAGCTGTAAACATTCTGCTGCAATGTTCGCGCAAATAATGAGAGTTTCTCAAGCATAGACGTAAATTCACGCGAAGAAGCAAAGGCAAAATCAGTGCACGATGAGTTATCACCAATTACGAAGCCAAAATTACGTGTGCCTTTGGTGATTTCGACATTGGTATTGGAAGAGGTATCTTCAAGTTTCGACTATAAACTAACTGACATCTAGGACCGTTCACCTATCCGTATGGATTGCCACTGAGACAGAGGCGATGGAAAAGTTCTCGGATTCCCGTTAGTTTCTCGGCAGCGGAACCATCGTTTGTATACCACTTCTGTACTATGCTGCTAGTTTGAGCACAACTAATCAGCCGTAACGTGGCTATGCGGTACTTTGCTATAGGATGCGGATCCCCTGATTTGTCCCTTCTTGAGAAAAATTGTCTTTCTCAACAAGTAGCTTAGGTAGTGCTTGGTAAGAGTAGAGCTATTCACATTCTTTGAGTGAAGGACACGGCTTCGAGATGTTATGAAGTGCAAGACTTCTATTCAGTTGGTTGACAGCGTTTTTAGCATCAATCAGTAGTAGTTCGTGGTTATTGTCTACACTAAGGCAAGATCTCAGCGTGTGAGTCGCATACTCTATGTCGCACTTTTGCCCAATACACAACTGGGTATTGCCTCCCAAATTTCGCAGATCTTGTTTGAAACAAGCTGCAATACATCGCTCGAAAAACTTTCCCCGCAAAACTGAGTTCAAAACAAAGTTTTGACTGATAAAAACCTCCTCAGTAAAACAACAGAGCTGGAGAGGTGTGAGGCCGATATGTTATTCGTGCAACAATAACTACAAGTGCAGTCCGTTCGAGCCCGGTAGCAACCTGCCTGTGCGCACAGCTGCCTGTGGCATCCAATTGCGTAGAATTCACAGATAGCTCTCCTGAGGTTAGGGACTCGATTTCTGGCTTCAAGGTAGTCGTAGCTTAGTAGATTGTAGATTAACAATTAACCCAGAAGTGGATGTAAATGGAGTCAATGTTGATTGACATCCAACAAAGAAAAGAAGACTTCTTTATGAAAATAAAGAAAGACTGAAATACTCATTTCTGATTGTTTAAAAGGAAGAAGTACTTTTCCTTAAATGTTCACTGTTTTCCCTTTCACTCTATCCTTTAGTTGGTACAGATCAGAGTCAGAAATGAAATAAAAAAGAAGTATATTTCCCTCTCTCTACTCCGCTCTTGTTTAGTATTGAGATATACGTTAGACTTTAGCATTGGGGCCCGTGCACTGTCTACTGAAGCTCAGATAGAAGAGTAACAGACTAGAGATATAGAACTTTAGTTAGTCAGGTAAGCCTTAAGATTATACAATAGTCTTGAGACACCATAAGACCTCAGTGGAGTAACCTCGCAAGGTAACCCTACCCGAGACACGTCTTATCAGATGTGACAAGTTGATGGCGTTCCGAACTAAACCAAACCAAACCTCAGAAATCTAAATTTTCATAACGGAATTATTATTGATATCCAGATCACTTAACCAACATATAACAATACACTAATGGCTACCAGCCATCAACAGCAGATGACTACCAGTCATTTCTTAACACCATTTACAATTGCTAGCGAAATTGCCTGCAAGAAAACCGCGAAATTATTTACAGAATAATAATGAATTTGAAGAATAACCTCTACAAAGAAACAAAACATATACAACAAAGTAACATACATAGAAATCATCTGGCACATTACATACCGACAATATTATTAGATAGAGATCAACCTAACAAACCCTACACATTTACCTTAACAGACGAAAAATGAAACAGAAAAATATTCTATAACTTTCAGAATGAAACAACACTATCTGAGACGTTCAAAACATTTTTAAAGAGACATGAAGAATCTCAAGATAGGACAAAAATAACAGCAATACCAACTACAACACATGGAATATTACGATATACAACAGATTATTTAACTGAAAAACAGAAGAAAACAACATCGGTAAATGACAAACTCCGAACTGACATAATAAATTTTAATAATTGGTTAACAAAAATAACGGAACTGAAAATCAGAACTGAAAACAGAAAAATCAGATATAATAAAAATTACATCAGTATTCACATTCTTTTTTTGGTTAGATAATTTTGAGCCCATTAATGAGAAAAGAATACAATTTGGAGAAACGTTTCAAGAAGAAATCGCTAATCTATGTGATGAACTCAAAAACCTCTGGAACCGTGAGTACTATTCACCACACGTTGAGAGTACACTAAAAATAAGCTCAGACAGTTTGAATTACATAGAGGGCTTAGATAATTATGTAAAGAATATCGACCAAGGACAGACTGGATCAACATTATTTAATTTATCAGAAGGTTTAACACCAACGTCAACGCCAAAATATGTTCAAGTAAATAAAAGTTTACAGTCAAAACAAAAATCAACAATAAAACCAGACAAACCTTAAACATCAAATCTGTTCGGATATCAAAATAACACACCTGAAGATGATATATACACTTCTGAAACAGAAGACAAAGAACTTAAACTAGGAAAATGGCTACCGCCATCAGTAAACCAAAGAGTAAAAAAAGGATCAAATTCAAGCACAAAATCACTACAATGGAAATAACACTTACATTGGTTCATTAAATGATAACCGTGAACAACAAGATATGTACTGGGAACACCAAACCCATAACTATAGAGAATTAAAGGACGAAATAACAGAAAACGTAACAAATCATACAAACAAAATAAAAGATAATTAAGAAAATAAATTAAGACAAATAATTGAAAACATAGAACGAAAACAAGAAGAAGCATTTGGAACAATGTTTAACATAGAACGAAAACAAGAAGAAAACCTTGAAACAATGTTTAATAGACTCAATAGAACACTGGACGACATTAATAGACAAAATAATTTAAGAACAGAAACAAGAAATTTAGAAAACACCAATATACAAAATAATAGACAACCAGAAACTCAAACACGACGAACTAATTCAACTACAACTGAAGAAAGAGAAACAACAGTTACAGAACCTCCATTACCATTTCATAAACAATTACATCAATGAGTATAAATGATGAACCACAAATAGAACAAACCATAGGTAGTGGTTCAGTACCAACAACAATAAAACCATTTGATGGTACAGACCCAGCATACACTGTTGAGGAATACTTAAACAGTATTGTAGCAGCAATGATATTTAGCAGCGGCAAAGAACCAGTGAAGAAAACAGGACATCACCAATGGAAAGTAAAAAGAGCAACTTTAACTTTACACACATTACAAGGACCTGCTCAAAAGTGGTATTCACTCTTCCAAGTGATACCAAATTGGATTGGGAAATATTTTGTAAAGAATTCTGAGACATGTTTGACTCAGAAAAATCAAAACAACAAGCAAAAATAGTCTTACAACAAGTACAAAAACACACGAATGAATCTTTAACATCATTAGCATTGAGAATAGAAACACTCGTAAAAACAGCATAATCGCTCTATATTGAAGATTATAGAAATAGCGTAATGAATCAAACATTCATTAGATGTCTAGATAACGAATTAAAAACGGCAGGTTTGAAAAAACGCACAAATCATAAACAAACGCCAAGAGAACCAGAAATGCCATTTAAAACATTAGTTGATAAAATAGACCAAATGGACTTAACGACGACGATAACAAATAATCACAAAAGATTATATGAAGTCAATCAGACTACAACTAATATCACTGAAGATCTAAAACAAATGAATGCGGCTTGTAATAATATCAATGATCTTAAACAAAAAAATTTAGAATAATTTGAAGGAACAATCTGCAATGTACTCAACGGAATTAATAACACATATGACAGAAAAAAACTTATTGGAAGAACTTTAAAGGAAGAAACTTTTTCCAAAGTTTGCACTCTTTTGCAGCTATTGCAGTTCACATGGACACACAAAAGGCAAATGCTTTAAAAGACCACGACGAGAAAGCATAACACAACCAAAAGAAAAATCATTCTGCGGACACATGAGAAATAACCAGAACTTACCAAACAGAAAAATTGACTCAAACAATGTCAATGGACAATAACTACCATCAACATTGCCCGTCTATAATAATTCACGGAGCAGAACACCATATAGATCACAATCACGAAATGGGTACAACAATACTTCAAGTAGTAGAGATAACAGAAATTACCAAGGATATAGAAATTCAAATAACATTCACAACGATAGAAGCGTAAATTACAAAAGAAACAATTACAATAAAAATAATAATAACAGTTACAATCGAAAAAATCACTATATTAGATACATCAATATTAGATCAAACTCCAGATACACAAACCGCAGTAATTCTAGACAAGATTCGCCACACAACAGAAATAATAATAATAACTATAATAACAATAAATACAACAGAAAAAGACAATACAGCAAAGACTCAAACAGAAACGATAGATACTGACAACGATCAAACGGTAACAATAAACATTATTCGAACAGTAATAACAGAGATAATAGAAGAAGTTCATCGAACAGAGAACAGAACAACAGATATCATTCAAGAGATCGAAGAACAGATGGGAATAATTACAACAGTAGCAATAAAAACAGAATAAGCAGCCTAGAAGCACAAACGCAAAAAGATGACCAACCTGGAATCGATAAAGACGAATACACATCAGAATTTAGCACCCAAAAAAACATCGAACAGTAGAAATAAACTCCAACACAATTTTAATATTTATTTCTATGTAACACAATACAATCATAATATTCTCGCAACCCCATTCTTCAAAGAATATATAGAAACCATAAATGTAAACACGAACAAGCTAACAATCAATACCAACACAATTATAGATAACGATATTATTTTCTTCATGAATAGCACAAAAGGGTATCCTTACTATTCTCGTTTATACCCAATTTTCAACAAAGAACCGATATATCTTGAACGGCACCAACACAAATGTATAACCTTTCCAATACCTATATTCAAACGAATGGAAGAATCAAGTGGAAAAACAATTTACGGATCAATCCACTATTTTCAACAAATAAATAAATACCAACATTTATTATTCACAGATATTGGATCATACATAGACATATCAGACATAGATCTGTCACTGAAAAAAAAACTTCATCGACATATTCCTAATTAATAAAAACCAACATATAATAACAATAAACGAAGGTTTAATTGGTTTTATGTATCAAAACATCACAACCAGGCAACAAAACGAAGAAACGTACCAGACAAATTCGATAGATTTATCTTCAGCATTGTATCACCTAACATATGAAAACGAAAATGAAATCACTGAAGTATTGAATATACAAGAAGACAAAACAATTGAACAAGTCGCAACGTTTGAAAGAAAACCTAATTTCAAATGTAAATTCAATATTACTAAATATACAGAAACAGACAAAGTTTTCATCCAAATGTTCGGTTTCCAACATTCATACTTAACGCAAGAAGAATTTGAAAAAGTAATAACAATCATATTAACATATAAACAAGTTTCAGCAACGACAAAATTTGATGTCGGAAAAACAAAAGTGAAATCGAACCTTCCTATGAAAAAAGACGCAATATTCAAAAAACAAAGAATCAGTAAAGTACCAATACACCTTAGAGAAAGAATCCAAAAACTTCTAGACGTATTTAAAAAATACGACATAATTGCACTTGTCAATAAAGAGCAACCATCAACGGGAAATACATTGACAAATCCAGTAACCAGACTTAGAAAAGGAGAATCCTTAAAAATAATATTAGACGCCAGATACCTGAATAGCATGATAAATGAATCCAAATGCAACCGGCGCATTGAAACTGTTAATGTAGCCCTAACATGAATAAACGGAACAATATTTACAACAGCTGATCTTAAAAGTGCGTACAACCAGATACCATTAGATGAACAATCAATGAGATACACTCTTTTCACAGTTGGCTATGAACAAAACGGCTTTATACGATTATTTTTGTGGAATATCAATAGGACCCGCAGCTTTTGCATCAATATTAACACACTTCCTCTATCTTTTAATTAGAAAATGAACAGTAATCACTTATGTCGACGACATCTTCATTTGAACAAACTCTTAAGAAAAAATGTATGAAACATTGATAGAATATCATAAAATACTGTTAAAAAAGAACCTTAAAGCAGCGCCTGATAAAACATACTTCATGTTGAAAAACATCAAATTCTTGGGACATATAATTGAAGCCAAAAAAGTAAAACCACTAACTTCGAGAATTGATGGTTTCTGAAAATTTGAACCACCAACAAGTATGAAAGCACTCCAAAGTTACCTTGGAACAATAAACTTCCTTGCAAAATAGGTCTATGGTATGCAACCAATATTACAACCATTATATAACCTTCTACACAAAGAAAGTGATTTCAAACGGACAAAGGAGCATCAAAAAATCTTTGAACAAATGAAAAGAACAATAACACACAATTAAGAAATAACAATGCCTGATACTACAAAACCATTCTATATAATAACAGATGCTTCAAATACAGGCATCGGTGCAGCGTTACTACAACAACATCCAACTGAGAAGAAAATAAGATTAGTGTCTGCAAATTCAAGACTATTTACACCCATAGAAATGCAACTTTCCACACTAATTCGCAATTGTTCAGCAATAATCTTCGCTCTAACAGAATATGAGTTTTTACTAACAGGCTCAAACCATCCAATTGTACTATTTACAGATCACAAACCGATCATTTACCTCTTTACTCAGAAGAATAAACCAAATCACAGAGTTTACAGATTCCAGTTAATACTGATGAAATTCCCAAACTTACACATAATCTGGACAGAAGGAAAAAACCTGGCCCTCCCTGATCTTTTAATTAGAACAATTGATGAGGAACATTTTACTAAAACACGTGATATAACAGTGGAAATACAAGAAAACATAAAACTCGCAAAAACATCATTTGCAAATAACCTAGAATGCCAATACAGTATATGTAATAACACGAATGACGAAAATTCAGAAAAAACACACTACACAGTATTAGCTAATATACACAAAAACTACTTTGAAATAAAAATTGAAAAAAATGAATACCACCCAATCTCATATGAGAAGTATAACACAAAAACTAAAACAAATTTGATATCAAACTATAAACCAAAAATAAAAAAATGGCAATCCCCAATAGTAGAAAAAGCAATAGTAGAAAAAGCAAAAAGCAAAAAGCAAAAAAAGCTTATTATTGAAAACCGGATTACGAAAATGCAAAAATATCAGATATCTTCTACGACGAAAAGACAAAAATAACAAAAGAGTTAATTAAAGAAACACAAATATTAGATCCTGTACTTCACAAAGTAAAAATGTGGAAAAAACATAACAATAAACCACATTCAGTAACAATGGATCTTCGTGGAAACAAAGGATTATTTGCCTACTTTAGAAAATTCAAATCAATCATAATCGATGAAACATCTGGATTAATCAAAATAGTCATAAACATACTTAAAAAATCAATACAAAGAATCTGTTTACCATTAACACTATTACTTTTTACCTTTTACGAAAATCATTGCATTGACCTAGTTGGTCACACAGGCCTTGAAAAACAAAACGCAATATAATGCAAAAATACTACTATCCAAACCTTAACACTTGGATAAAACTATTGATAGCCGATTGCATACAATGCCAAACAAACAAAGTATTTGCGAATACGAAAACAAAAACAAACAATAACAACTAGCATCGACAAAAACATACTTCAACGAAATTATAATGATTGATACAAAAGGACCTATAAACCCAACGTCTGAGGGAAATAAATACATATTTGTAATAGTTGACGCATTCTCACATTAAGTAACGATAATGTGTGCATCAAAAAATAATGCACAGTACGCATTTACAGCATTATTTGAACATTGGTTCATGAAATTCGGACTACCCGAAGAAATCAGATTAGATAACGGATCACAATATACTAACACAGAGTTAACACATCTATGTAATTACTTTGAGGTAAAATTCAAACCAAGTACAACCTATTCACCTTGGACAAACGGTTTAGTAGAGAGAACAAACAGACTAATTGGACAATTCATTAGAACATTACAAATTGAAAATTACAATAATTGATCAAGAAAATCAAAATTTTTCCCTTATGCATACAATACACAATACCAAACACGACTAGGCATGTCACCATACAAAGTCGTTTTTAATCAAAAACCACAAAAACCAACAAAGATAAAACTCGGAACAACAACAGATGAAATGGGAAACTGCAACCCAACTGAAACAAGTGCATGTAACACACAACCAACACACACCCACCTAGAGAAACAATTTAATCACCCAAAGAATTCGAAACTACAGAAAGGAACATAGGCCAAATGGTTCCTTGATAAAGAAACATATTACAATGACACATATCAGACTATCACTAAAACTGAAATAAATCTTAGATTCAGAACAGCAAAACCACTTGAGAAAAATACTTTTGTATTGATAACGAATCAACAACAAATTGATGGAGTTTCAATGAAACTATTACCAATAAAAACAGGACCGTACCTCATCATAGATAAACCTACTGAAGCAACATACATATTAAAAGACCACAATAAAGAACATGTAGCAATACACAAAAATCATATTGTACCATACTATTCTAAAGAGAAACATATAAAGTTAGAACTACAAAACTATCTCCTCGCAAACGAAGTTCCGACCTTAAAACAACCAAACTTAACTAATAAACGAAAGTCAGAAATAAACCAGCCCGAAACAGAGAACACTCAGCAATACAATCTTCGTAAAAGGAAAATAATCAGATAAAACTAAAAATAAGATAAAACATTCATCATTTTCCTATAATTTCTCATTTTCCTTATGTCATTATTCTCTATTTTATAACATTTTTTTGAAACATTAATAATCAAACCTTAATATCTTGAACTATGCGT
Source organism: Convolutriloba macropyga (assembly GCF_964194025.1). NCBI lineage: Eukaryota > Metazoa > Xenacoelomorpha > Acoela > Convolutidae > Convolutriloba > Convolutriloba macropyga. The sequence continues at coordinate 49,107,930 of NC_134474.1, read as the reverse complement.
ATATGTTCATTGTACACTCATTAGATAAACATTCAACTGTGTACACTAATTTTCAGTTCTACATTCAGCATTCTACTAACTCTACACTCATCCTTATGTACGACCGCTCCTATGTAAATTCAGTATTCTACATTCAGTAACACAGCCTCCTAACCCGACCCTTGCTGTGCATATCCCCAGAACATTAAAACAAAATGAAAAAACATATATATATTAAATGAAATCAAACAACAATAACATAAACAGTGAAAATAATAAACACCAAACTAGAAAGTGTTAAACTACCTAACCACTACCAAAAAGAACAACAAACTAGAAAGTGTTAAAATACCTAACCACTAACCTCTGATACACTGTGAATGTAATACCCAAACACCTTCCTGATAACCTTGTTGAATAATGGCCGGATTCATAAATGACACCGTCTAATGAACACTTTAACATCTACACAAGATACTGTATTATAGAACATTATAAAACTGTATTATAAATATTCATAAACTGATCCTCACTGCCATCTGTCACTGTCATAAAAACCGTTTTTCTTAACATACTTCAGCTGTCAACTGATATTCTCTCATCTGAACATTCTTTCCCTGACCTTCTTTCATCTGACCTGCTTCGCTCCAACCACGGCAACTCGTCACAAGATAACAAACCCACTGAGTAACAAAAAATAAAAACCAAATAACAATAGATTCATATAACAATGATATTCAACGGATACTGAAATCCTTATGGGTTTTGATAGTATCCCGTGGGACCACCATTAATGAATGGAAAAAAAGGTTTCATATAAACAATACAATCAAATAAACAAAATAACCAAATAACAATACCTTATGAAATTATATTCATAAGCTTGAAACTGGAATAGACATATTGGGATAGTTAACATTACACATAATAAAGCAAAGGAATCAAAAGAATAATAAACTATAAACAAAGCCCCAACCGGGTAATCAAATAATAAAGAAAAGAATCCTATGAACAAAAAGGTTCAGAGGATTCAGAGAATGGAATAGACATTCTGTAGATGTTGAAGTTTAAAAAGAACTGTAAACAATTATATACAAATAACAATAAAATATAAATGAATAAAGCTACAAAATAATTATGCATAAACTACAAATAATTAACAAAGTTGCAAATTGACAGGGTAAAATCCTGTTAACACACACACAGCGGTTAGTAAAATAACGAATAACAAAGCGGAAGCTAATAAAATAATAACGGAAGCTAACTGAATAACAGTACTATACATACGCCGTGTGAGTCACAAACTGTAATAAACTGTAGAATTACTTCTTTTCTTTTCCCTTTTCTAACCATAAATAACTTTACATGGATAACTTCCTCTAAACGTATAAGTGACAATCTACATCGATCCGCTTCCAAGTAACAGCCATGTCCATGTAATAACCCATGCAACAGCCCATCCGTGTAAATAACTCATCACCTGTAAAGAGTAACACGAACATCATACACATCTATGAAGCATATCTAAAACACACAAGCATCTTTCAACTTCGGCTAAACAAGGCATCGACTAATACATCGAAAACAGAAAATAAATACACAATACTTTAAACCTACGCAAATAATGTTTACACATTATTCTCCAAAAGTTAGCGGAACTAAATTTGGAAACATGTCAATACTATATACACTGACGAAGCCAGGAACGGTCAAACGACCATCGGCTAAATGATCACCAAAAGTCATAGATACGGATGTTACCAAAATGGACGTCATCAGAATTTACGTCACAAACCTATATACATCGTAAAAGCAAACGTTAAAAAACGGACGCTATAACACCCATTAGCGTCATAAAACAACGTCATATACCTCATTAGTACCTCATTAGTGAGAACAACCACTGATAAAAGATAACAAGGGCCCCATTAATAAAAAGAACGAATTGAAATTAGCCGGAAAGAGACAATTTGACATTCTCTTTATGCCTTCATTAGTAGATGAAGAGATATTACAACAAATTATAGGGACATGACATTTCCATGCAGAACGCAATTGGTAACAACTATAATGTCAAACCAATTACCATATTCAACGCCATAACCGAGATGGTGATTACCATGATAGATCTAACGAAGATCAATTGGCATTTGAAGTTACCACTTCGATTGCAAACAACCAATTTGAGACTGACGACAATACCACATAACCAGATAACAATTACACCATATAACTTGGTAACTCATTAAATTTTGGACCAAGATATGGTTAACAACAAGAGCTAGTGCCATCAGACAAACCATTGATTACCACACTACTTGAAACTAAATGTTAGCAAGCAAACAGGCACCAAAATCAGACTAATTACTACCATCGTCATACCATGACAGAAGTACGTCATTATATCATCAAACACACCAATTACACAGGAAAAATAATAATAACAACAACACTGAAGAAACTTCAGAAGAACCATATAATTCAAAGACTAAGAAACCCAGAAACTAATTAGATCCAGAAATTAGTGAAATTGGCAACATCAGGGAACAAACAAGAAAAACGGAAGATATCTAAATGTCAGGAGAATTGTAGAGAGGGACAAAAACTAGAGGAAAAATAACAAATCCGATTTTGTCTCGTACAGATCACCAACTAAAAATTTGAATAATTTGAAACTTTCAGCTAAGCTGAAAAACTCAACACAAAACTTAATATTCAGTCAGTAAATTTTCAACGCCTCATTTTTAACACAAATATTTTCTTCAACTTTTCTCCAAGTTTCACAATTTTTTGAAAAATATCAACCTTATCCTCATTCTCAGTTCGTACTAACTGATTAATACTACATCCATTTCCATTTTGAAAATCACAATCAATTCATTTTGAAATTCCAATCTAAAAATAACAACAGCATTTTGAAACCTCTAAATCATCAATTGATACAGTTTGATAAACTGATAACAAATTCCTATTTTTCGCAAAAAGTTGTAATCTCTTTGTTTCTTTTATCAACACAATCATTCGACACAAAACGTTTCAACAACACCAGGTAATCTGAATTACTTTAACTTCATTTCTGAAAGAATGCTTCATCATTATAGTCACCATTGTAATGAACCCCAACGCTTTCAGTTTCAAAATTTATGCAATCATTAAATAAAAACCAAAACCAACTTTCTATGAAGATAAAAATTCAACGAGACGATTTTTTTGATCACGGCTATCCCTTCGGATGTCATATCCATTTTGACAACAACAGTGTTCGAATAACTAATTGTAAAGTATCGTCAAAAAATTATTTAATTGTAATAGAAGGAAAAACAGAAACAGGACAAGAAGTAAAACTGTTTTGGGGAGAACAACACTATGAATTATTAAAAAACACAGAACCTTGCATGGAAACAATCACTGAATTTGAAAACAAGAAATAAACACAGACAGATGTGTTGATATAAACAAACTACCCACAGTTTTTCTAGTAGTCTGCAAAAAAGAAGCCAATGAATTATTAGACGATAAATTATAAGAACAAAAATTAACAATGATACCCATAATTGTAATAGTACAGCAGAAATAGTACTAGTAATAGTACAGCAGTAATAGTACTCCCAATAAATACAGCAGATTTGTTAGTGCGGCACCGTTAAGTGTCAGTTACACCAGTAAATAACTCTCATTTTCCAGTGGAGCATTACACCATTTTTTATACTACAGCCATAAGTAAACATTCTTATCACCCTCACTGAAAACACCAATACAATTACAGTTCACACACGCACACATACTAATATCACCTATCATCACAGTTTCAATCTCAAGCGTATTAATAACAACTTATTTAATATTATCTAAAATAATTTTCTATCAAACTATTTTTCTAATACCTTGCATAGTTGTAATATCGACATACTTAGCCATAGTAACAATAAATGAAGTTATTAGAAATCCTAGAGTAATTTAAGCAAGTCCACCAGAACAATAACTAATGACCGAAATACATACAGATATCTACCATATATGCAAAACCAATACAGACATTATTGAACTAGATATTTTTAAATTCATAAAAATAGCACTCCTTATATATTTCTTTCTACGAATGTGTTTAGGTTCAATAGAATGTTTTATAAACCCATAAATTCCACATTTTTTACATAAAAAAATTGATCCCATTCCAGATATAGAAGAGTCGATATATTATACACTACACTCCCAAAAATTCTATTTACAAATAGGATTCCCCGAAAATTCACCATTATACGGCAACGTTATTATATACCAACTGAACCTTAGATTAGAAGATAACGAAATTTGGATCTCTAATCTAGGAGCACAGACACAACAACCACAACAAGAGTTAACACCATTAAAAATACTAGAACCACCTTACGTACAACTTCCACCACACGGACCTGGTTCAGGAGCATAATCACACTTCGCAAAAATTGCGTCATCAAGTAATAATCACAATAATCACAGTAGCAACCAAGAAAGACCTCATCATAACGAAGTAACAGATTTAACAAATATACCAACATCACCAGAAATTGATGACAATATAAATCCAGGAAACGAAAATCCATACACCGTACGGTGAGACCGCCCTGAAGGGAGAGAACTCTTAAGAGCACGATGTAGATCTTCACTATCATTTCCAACACAAGACTCAACCGTAGTCTCATACGGATCAACAGATATAGATTCTAACGAAATCAGACCTATAGAAACAGGAAAATCAGAACCACCAAGTAGAACTGGAACACCTACATTGAACAATTTTAGTATAAGTTCACCAAGTGACATTCAATCACCAACATCCTCACAAATCAGAGGAAACCCTTTTCTATCACCAACATTTCAACACAGACAAGATTTCAATTTTGTCCAAGAACATTCCAGTGTACAACCACTACATTCACGGAATAGTTCACCTTGGTCAGCAACTTCACCACAGTCTGCGAGTAGTGGCACCACAACACCACAAAGAACAAATCATTTTTCGTCAATAGATACTCCTGTCAGTACACCAAAAATCAATTTGACAAATTTCTTACAACCGCATAGGAATACAACTTTGTCACCATCGTCATTTGTACCAGAAATAAAACTACCATCAAGCCATCCAGGTAGAACAAGATCAACACCAATCTTAAATCCATATCCACCGAAACGAAGTAGGATTAATGAACACACTTATCTCTTTGCATTATTCCATAAAACTTGGAATCCACCTCCGCCATTATACGGACCTACAAACCTCGGAGATACACTTACAAATTGGTCAAGTAATAGATTATTTAATAAACTAAATCTTACAACACGACAGCGTAACACAGCCCTTGAGGTCTTAGCAACTCCAAGTTTAGAACTAAAATTTAACACGACAATAAAATACGGAACTATCTTCAACCACCCATTTCACGCAACTACACCATCCATAATAACAACAACAACTGCAGCATCAATTATTTGCACTGAATTCATATATAAATTTGATAGATACTGGAGTCAGTGTTGACTTCCAACAAAAAGATTTAGAGACTTTATTTATGTTAATAAATATAAACTAAAATACTCAACCCTGATTGGTTGAAAATATGGAAATACCTTTCCTTTAAATGTTTATCTGTTTACCCGTAGGTAACACAACACGCTACCCCTTTAGTCGGTACCAGTCATACCTGATATAATAATAAAGTATATTTCTCTCTCTCTAATCCGCTCTTGTTTTAGTATTGAGATATACGTTAGACTTTAGCATTGCGGCCGGTGCACTGTCTACTGAAGCTCAGATAGATGAGTAACAGACTAGAGATCTAGAAATTTAGTTAGTCAGGTAAGCCATAAGACTTGACTATATTCTTGAGACACCATAAGACAGGAGTAGAGTAACCTCTCAAGGTAAGCCTACCTCAGCACACGTCTTATCTGGTGCGACCAGTGCCGGACTATATTGAAATAACAAATTTTCATCTTTTATTCTCCATAACGGAAAAATTAACAATTGAACAAAACAATCTCTAGATCTAACAAAACAATAGTAACAATGGCCAGTAGTTATCTAAAACAAACAAATACTAACTATTTTTTAACACCGTTTACAATCTCTGATGATTGTCCGCTAGAAAACCGCGAGACAATACACAAAATACTAATAAATTTGAAGAATAACTTCTTCAAAGAAACAAAACATATACAACAAATCAATATTCATAGAAACCATCTAGCACATTATCTACCAGTAATACTACTGGGTAGAGACCAACTTAACAAACGTTATATATTCACATTAACAGATGAAACAAGAAACAAGAAAACGTTTTATAATTTTCAAAATGAAAAAAAATTAGCAGATATGTTTAAAACATTCTTGAAACGACATGAAGATTCTCAAGACAGATCAAAAATAACAGCAATACCAAATACAACATACGAATTACTCCGAAACACAATCGGATATTTGAACGAACAACAAAGACAAACACAGTCAGTAAACGATAGACTCAGAATTGATATATTAAATTATAAAAATTGGTTAACAAAAATTATTGAACTAAAAACAGAATTAAAAACAGCTACATTTGATATAATTCAAATCACCTCAAAATTTACATTCTTATTTTGGTTAGATAATTTTGAACACATTAACGAAAAACGAATAGAGTTTGGAGAAGCATTTCACGAAGAGATTGAAAATCTGAATGAAGAACTTAGACACATCTGGGACGGTGAGTACTATTCACCACACTTCGAAAGTACATTAATAGTACGTTCAGACAGTGTAAATTACATAAAAAGACTAGAAGATTATGTACAAATCACAGATCAAGGACAACTGGGTTCCTCATCGTTTAGCCTGTCAAAAACACTTACAACTACGTCAACACCAAAAGACGTTCAAATAAACACAAGTCTGAAAGCAAAACAAAAATCAACGATAAAACCAGACAAACCACTAACCTCAAAATTGTTTGGAAACCAACACAAAGTTGTAGACGAAATATATATTTCGATTCAGATGAAAAAGAAAAAGAATCAATATTTGGGAATTGGATACCACCAACGGTAAATCAGAGAGTTAGGAAGAAAATTCAACAAACGATGAACCAAGACTATATTAGAAACAATACATATATAAGCTAACTAAACAAAAACAATGATAATCACGATTTACATTGGGAACAACAAATGTACAACTATAATGATCTAGAAGACGAAATCACAGAAAAAGTAACAAATCATACAAATAAATTGATAGACAATATAGAAAACAAATTTAGACAAATAAACGAAAAAATGGAAAGAAAACAAGATGAAGCATTACAATCAATGTTTAACAGATTCGAAAGAACGATAAATGACATTAATATACAATACAATACACGAACAGGAAACAGAAATGTAGAAGACAATAATATACAAAACAACAGCCACGAAATTAGAACACGAAGATCAACCCCAAGTACTACAAATTCAAATACAACAGAAGAAAGAGAAACAACGGTAACAGAACCTCCATTACCATTCTATAAACAATTAACATCAATGAGTATAAACGAAGAACCACAAATTGAACAAAACATAAGTAGTGGTTCAGTACCAACGACAATAAGACCATTTGATGGCACAGATCCAGCATATACTGTCGAAGAATATTTAAACAGTATAGTGGCAGCAATAATATTTAGCAGTGGCATAGAACCAGTAAACAAACCAGGACACCACCAATTGAAAGTAAAAAGAGCAGCCTTAAAATTACACACACTACAAGGTCCAGCTCAAAAATGGTATTCAACTCTTCCGAGTGAAACCAAATTGGATTGGGAAACATTTTGCAAAGAATTCTCAGATGTGTTCGACTCAAAAAAAGCAAAACAACAAGCAAAAATAGTATTACAACAATTACAAAAACATACAAACGAATAATTACGGTCATTTGCTCTGAGAATAGAAACACATGTCAAAACAGCATATTCACTATATACAGATGACTACAGAAATAGTGTAATGAATCAAACATTCAATAGATGTTTGGATAATGAATTAAAAACGGCAGCCTTGAAAAAACATGCAAACCATAATCAAACACCAAGAGAACCAGAAATGCCATTCAAAGCACTAGTTGACAAAATAGATCAAATGGATTTAACAAGAACAATAACGAACAATCATAAACGATTATATGAAACTAACCAAACTACAAATAACATTAATGACGACTTAAAACAAATTAACATAGCTTGTAATAATATAAACGACCTGAATCAAAACGACTTGGAACAATTTGAAGGAACGATCTGTAACGTTCTAAATGGAATAAATAACACATACGATAGAAAAAATTTTAAAGGAAGACCAAAATTTGCACTATTTTGTAGTTACTGTAGTTCACACGGTACACAAAAGGCCGATGCTTTAAAATACCTAAGACGTGTTCTGAGCTTACCTTTATTAGGCTACTTCCGGAACTGTCTTATGGTTGTCTCAAGAATAAGGTGTACTCTTAAGGCTTACCTGACTAACTAAAGTTCTATATCTCTAGTCTGTTACTCTTCTATCTGAGCTTCAGTAGACAGTGCACGTGCCCCAATGCTAAAGTCTAACGTATATCTCAATACAAAACAAGAGCGGAGTAGAGAGAGAGAAATATACTTTATTATTATATCAGGTTGGTAACTGGTACTGACTAAACAGCCTTCTCTTCTGAGAAGAGGGAAAACAGGTAAACATCTAAAGGAAAGAAAGGAAAAGATATTATTCCCTTTTTATCCAATCAGGGAAGAGTATTTTCAGTCTTTATTTATTCAAATAATAAAGTCTTTCAAATAGTCTTTTCTGGAAGTCATACTTGACTCCATCTTTCCGGGGTTTTGAGTTTTTTGAAAGTCTCGTGTATAATCTAATAAGTCAATTTCTCTGTATTCTCTCTGAAGGATTTTCTTTCTTTTTTGAATGTGTTGCTTTTTATTGGTTCGTCAGCAAGTCGATTCCCAGACATAGGTTGCCCAAAGAGCAAAGAGTGAACATCAACAACCACAAAAGTATCTATTCCATTACCACGTCCAGGGGGAGAGATCCTTTCGGGTAGGCCCAGTGTTGATGTCTGGAGGCAATCTTGATGTCTGGTGACTTACCTGACTTACCTGAATTGGTTTAGTTTGTTGTTGTTAGCTGTTAGATGTTCAGAAAGGTTTTTCTCTATTGTAACTTGTGTTAGGTTTTAATGTTCTGTTATACTTAGTATCCCTTCCGGTTGGAAAGAACATTGAAATCTATATGTTAAGTGTTAAGTATATTATGTTATATGTTTTATGGAATTCGATGGAGCAATTGAGGGTAGTTGGTTGGGTAGGTTGTCATCACAAGTTGTTGACACGATCGGGAAGTGTTCAGTGGCATGTGACTGTTTGGCCATGTTGGATTAATGCAAATTTCATTATTCAAGATGAACATGTATTAGTAATCCAATTCTTCCGCGAAATCAGAAGTTATTCTGATGCAATCAATTCTTACGAATTGTATTGCCATACCTCTACATTTTGTCTCTGTGCTATGTATTTTGTAAAAGGTGTACAAATCTCGCTTATGGGTTTGTAATGGGTATGCCCAAAAATGTCCAATTGCCTTATTCCAATCAACTTATATTTCTTCAACTTCATAAATTAAGTTAAAGTCTATGTCTGCGCGCTTATATTCAACATTCCAAATAATCCAAAAGACTTTTTCGGTATTTGGAGTACTACTATGTTAGTTGTTACTAGATAAAGGTGAACCTGTTAGTTGTTACTAAAACTTAATGAACTAATGGAGTGTATCCATATATACATGTGTTGGATTCCTCTAATGAGTGATTGCATGTTTTACATATTTTTAGTTATCGATTTATTTACACGTTTTTACATGTGAAATTTTTGAAGTTGAAATACTTTTGTTCTATCTATGTTGGAATTTCTTACACTGTGATGGTTTGTTTGGAAAATCATGTAACACTTCGTTGTGTTATATTAATTTTAAACCTGTATTTCAGTTCCAATGTTGTGTAGTTAACTAGATTGTCCAAGAATTTAAAGTTTAATTCTGTTAAAGTGTCATGTGAATGACTCATGGTCTGAAAGGTATTATTACACGTTATACGTAAAACTAGTATGTCTATTGTATTACTCATTGTTTGTCCAGTTGCATATTGTTCACACTGTATTGTGTATATTATCATTTGTTCTAATTTCCGTCAGTTTTGTGTTGAATTACAAATGTTAGTTATTTTTTGGAATTTACTTATTTACAAAATTGCATATAACTAACTATGGAAAATTCTTTGCAGATATACATGTACAATCTAGAAATGAGGTTAGGACTTTGGAAAAAATAAAAATTGTTTTTGTTTTTTTTAGATTTTATTAAGTATTAAATATCTAAGAATCAATACAATGGTACATGAATGTAAATGATACAAATTGTTAATCTGAGGTATGGTTAATCAATATAAGGATATGAAAGGGTTTTAACAAGTATTTGAGTACAAATTATGGGACTATACAAATACATTTAGAATGAAGGGGTGGATTATTGAGTCGTGAAAAGATAACTAATTATCTAAAAGAGACATAGATAACAATATATGCAGATTTCAATTTCATGGCTAGTTGTTATTGTTACTGTTGAAATAAATTGAAAATATCAGAAACTGTTACTTGTTACTGTATTGGAATTGTTACAATCTCTCCGTCTGTTTCGGATGGTTTGTCCGTTCTTTATAGTGATTATATTGTTTTACAAAGTGGTCATCCCATCGAAAGAAAATATGCCAGTAAGTTCGTAATATCATGTATTGGGATGTCCGTAATGGATGCTTTGACTGTATTGCATAACTCTTGTTCTAGTTCTGTTATTTTCCTTTCGTCATTGAAATTAATTCTGTTCGTAAAAGCGCGGTTTGTTACGCTGCCTTCGAGGTGATAGATATGGTATTCCTCGCAAGGTTGTAAAGCTTCGAGAGGTACCATGAGAGGCCGTTCAGGTGCATCTTTTGGTTGAAAAATGTAATAGTTTTTTATTGGGTCAAATTTTCTAAGTGTACCCAAAGTATATTCCCATTTCAGACGGTATCCGTAGTTTAAAAAATAGGGCGATGTGAGCTGGTCGTTTATATGGATGTAGCTTTTTGAAGTATTGTGATTTTTATCCCGTAAAAATGTGTAGTATATGAGATTATGGATAAGTTTAGTTTCGTGTACTCTGTAATTATTATTTTGTACGTCTTTTGGTGTTGGGTGAAGAAAATTGAAACTAAGTTGAAACATTTGATGTTCATATTTACTATATGCAGATAGGTCTTGGGAGACTTTTGCTACTTGCAGTTCATAATTACAAGTTACTGGTAGCTTGATTTCGTAACCATAGTCATACAAAAATCTTTCAGTTAGGCTGTAGAATTGTTTGAGTTTAGGATACAGTGTCTGGGGGAGCTTGTCTCTCCCCATATTGTTTGTACTACGCTTAACTGTGTTCGTATTTTCTGGTGGCAGAGGTGGGAAGTACTCTGACACATGGTCTTTAAGATTGTGGAGAGGTGACATGAAGAAATTATACTCTCGCGAATCAAATAGCATGTTAGCCCAATTTCTATATGACAATAATGGATTGTAATTGCTACTGTGTGGGCTATTAGGTGTTCTAGGATCTTTGTCCTGAAACCAAATTGTTTCCATAACTGTTGCCGTTGATGTTTGCTCATTTGTTGATTGATGGAAAAATGATTTTTTATTATTTGATCTCGGTGTTACTGCATATGGGAATCTTAGATTGCTCGGCCTGTTATTGGCTGTTTTCGTAAATAATCGTTGTTGAACATGAGTTTGTGTTCTCGGGTTTTCTATAACATAATCAGATGGTGGTGGCGGTCGCACTGGTGGTGGGTAATTTGGAAGTGGGGGTGATGTGTACGATTCCGTAGTTGAACGGTTTTGATTGTTAACTGGTCTGTTATGTTCATAACTATGTAAATTTGTGCTTGTGCCTTGTTCAATAGTAGTAGTAGTTCTGTTATTATTAAATGATTGTAAATTCCGTCTATCCTCATTTTGTTTTGATTGGTGAAATTTATTTCTAATTTTACGCGCTATTTCCTGTGCAGTTTGGGTGTTCTCTGGAGTGTTATCCAAGTGTACTCGCATAGTTGTTACTGTTTCATCAGTGTTCCCCATTTGGTCATCTGTTTGAGTTCCACAGTCCAAGGCGTTGTCTCTGATTGTACCGGGACTTGATCGTCCGGATCCTGGGCTTAGTTCCCCTTCTTCAACATCATAGTTGAAGGGTGAATCTACTTTGTATGGTGAATCGTAATCCATACTGGTAGCCATATGCTAAAACTCATGGATGATTACTCTTGGAATAACATAATGGTTACGATTGTTATAAAGACTGTTACAAAAACTGTTTGTAGTTTTATTTGTTAAACACTCACTCGTTAGTGGTTACGTTGTTATATGTTAAAATGTTTTGTCATTTTGACAGTAGGTCTCTTGTGTTTTGTTATGAATACACAATGTTCGATTAGTTAATAGTAGTGGGGGGTATTATTGTTAGATGTTCCCTAATTCAAATCTGATCCTAAATTTTGTATGTATCAGCCGAATGAGTGTCAAAGTATGTGACTTCTTTTGTGTGTGGCTGATCATTTTTGAGTATGTCTAAGCTGTGACTGCGGTTATGCATTTTGTTAGCCGTTAATTTTGTTAGCCGTTTGTCAAAATCAATTGGTGGAGGGTTTTGTATATCAAGAAGTTTTGATGTAGGTATTAAATGTTGTTGTTCGTTAGATGTTGATGAAGGTTTCGGGATTTCATACGGTGTTGATTGATTAATTGGTATTGGTGTTTCATATGGGTGGTTGTTAAATAAAATATTATGTTGTTCGATCTTTGGTGCACTAGGGATAGGTGCTGATAAACTGTTTCCTAGGCATTGGTATGCCGGAGGTGGTGTGATAAGTTGTGATGGTATTGTTTGTAGTTTATTCTCTTTTATTGTTTTTAACGGTTCTATTTTAAATGGTTCTGGTTTATATTTTCTTTCGGGTAATGGTGGTTTCTGTTTCTTTGTCGATGATTCCAAATTTCGTAATTGTAATCCGTTTTCCGTTCTACGAATTGTAGTGTTATAATGTTGATAATTTGTATCAACATAGATTTCTGTTGGTATTTCATTGTTATTATGAGTTGATGTTGTTACTTCTGTTGAATGTCTACGAAAGTTAGGTTTATTTTTTCTTGGTCTGTTATTTAAGTTCCCATAATGTGAATTGTTATCATCACTGTCGTTATCTATATTTCCTTCTTGTATTTGAGCTACTAACTGTGTAAGTGTTTGTGAGAATATTCCAAAGATTCCGGTTAGTAGTATTTTTGTTATGCTCGCTTGTTTTCCAATTGCTTTATGAATAGCAAAAGCGTTATAGAATTTGATAACAAGATTTGTTATGAATAGTATCATGCTAATCATAGCATAAATGATAGCCATTTTCTCTAAGATATACCATGGCCTAACAAAGATTGATAAAAATTGTTCTTTTAGCCATGCGCCGTCAAAAATTTCTTTCCAGTTAACACTTGGTTGATCTATTTGGAAGTTATATCCATTGATGTTCAAATCTCGTAGCCATCTTAGTGATTGTTCATAGTTTTTGTATGTTTGTAATAATCCTAATTATTGGAGTTCTAAGAGTTTTAGGGCATTAGCTGATTGTGCTTCCTGTAATGGTTTTTCACGATCTCTCATGTATTCATGTAGTAGATCTCTTTTTCTTTCTTGTACTAGTTGTTCCTTACTATAGATTCCGCTTTCTATTAAACTTGCTCTACTAAACATGTTGTCTAATACTATTTCCTCAGGTGATATAGTGTTCAGTATTGTTTCAACTTTAACTGGATACGGTGTTAATCTGTATCTAGCTCCTTCAGTATCTATAGATATGAGTTGATCAAAATTACTATGTGAACATGGTACCTTTTTTGCCCAAAGGTATGTTTGGCGTGTTAATTGATGTACATATTGTACTCTGTTTTTTTATAGAATTGGTATTTTATCGTAACATTCACGTGTTTGTGATACATAAAGTGGTGATAATTTCTTTGCACATTTAAACATTTTCATGACGTTAACTCCTTCTTTTTTGACAAATATCGATCTATCTCCTGTAAGGATGTATCCTAGAAGTGGTGTGTTCTTTTGTATTTGTGTTAATGTTAATTGTCGGAGATTCCGAGTTTGTTCACAAATTTGTAAATAAAATTCGACTGCTTGTAGGCTGATTCGTGAATATATGTTACTCATATATAAGTCCATTTTCATATGTAGATGTGTGTTTTCATTTACAAAGCCGTAGTAAAATTGTTGATTATCTTCATCTTCGTAGCGTGTGTATGATGACGTGATTTGTTTTGGTTTTATTTTTATGAATTTTTCATCGTCGAATTTACCTTTCTTTCTTGTTACTTTTTGTCCTGTATGCATATCAAAACCATATTCATATATTATGTAAATATCATCGTATTCTGTTTTATGTATTGGTTGTGGTGATCCGAATTCGTGTTCAACTATTGGATATACTTCAAATCGTGTTGCTATTGAGGCTGTTTTAATTAATTTTATTTTTTCTTGTATATCTGGTTTTTGTACTGTTGTCCATTCTGCATTTGTTTCTATCCAGTATCTGTCTTGGTATTTTACCATGTATGCATCAAATCGAATTAGTTCAAATAATTGACAATGTGTTTGTGGTTCCCAAACTATTGTTGCTTTTGTGAAAGGTGTCGGCAGACACTCTCCTTTGTGGAGGTCACATGGTAGTTTTGTTCCCATGTATGATATTTCTTCTGTGTCAAGATTTAGTATTAGTGATACTTCTCTTATTTCTAATGTCCAATCTAGTATGTCTATTCTATTTTGTTTTCTTACTCCGGCCAAACAGTTTGATTGTGCGTTTTTTATTTCAAAAGGTATCCACGTTGGATTTGTGTAATCATATACTATCCTTCCATATGGTGGTACCATTGGAGTATCTGAAGGAAGTTGTATTCTACCTTGTAGATCTTCAATTCTCTTTTGTAATGGTGGATTAGCTATGTAATTGAATGATATGTTGTATCGTGTTGGTTTATATTTTTTATTTTTTAGTAGTTTAAGTCTGGCGAGTTCGTTACGAACTTCGTCTGGGTCTAATATTTTTGTTCTTTGTGCGTCTGATACATAATAGCTAGGTCTGTTTGCTCTAATATAGTGAGTGTGTTCTACTGCTTGTGCTTTTGATAATAGTTGGAATTCTGTTTTGGTGATGTCTAAATCTAGTGGTTTGAATTTACATGTACTGATTTTGTTTAATTCATAGTACTTTACATTTGTTATTTCTTCTGCATCACAATCATAATGTTCGATAAAGATGTCTTGAGGTCCGATTGCTGAACCATTTATATTTTGTCCTGTTAATTCTACATAGTCTTCCTTTGTTTGGCGTTTTTGCCTTTTGTTATTTAGTTGGAATTTTTCCAGAATACTATCTGTTAGACGTTCTCTATAGAAATCCCAGTTTCGTGTCCATTTGTCAATAGCTATTTCCCACATTTGTTCATAGTCTGAACTATTTCTAAATTCTTCTAGTTCTTTACTGTTGTCATTGTATTTGAATAGGTTTGGGTTTGTTTTGAATTTGGTTGTGTTACTAGATATATGATCCCCAAAATTGCTGAAAACTTCTTGTGCTGTTGTTTGTGACATATTTGTCTTTGTTTTGTTTTTATTTTGAAAATTCTGAATGTGTTTTACCATTCGTTCATTGATACGGTTCCTAATATGTTCTTTGATTCTATTTCGTAGTTTATGTTGTGATTTTATTTTTGTTTCTATCTTCATATAAATAAATAGTGTTATTAATAATAATATTAGTATTATGGATTTTAGTTGAACGGCATGTATACGATAAGCCTGTGTGATGGTTATAAAATGTCGCAAAACCTAAAGTTTGTTTAGTATATCTATAAAATTTATAGATAAAGTCAATGCAGATGAACGGTGCTGGTGTTGCTGTTGTTACTATAGAGGGTGTTGTTGCATGAAATGGATGATTGAATACAGTATCGTATTTGATCGTTGTATTAAACTTTAGCTCTAGAGATGTTGTTGCTAAAACTTCAAGTGCTGTGTTTCGTTGTCTTGTTGTTAAATTTAATGTATTTGTTATTCTGTTCCGTGACCAATTGGTAAGGGTATCTCCAAGATTAGTCGGTCCGTACAATGATGGAGGAGGATTCCAGGTTTTATGATCTAATGCAAAAAGATATGTATGTTCATTAGTTCTACTTAAAGTAGGTGGATTCGGATTTAGTACTGGTGTTGCTCGAGTTCTACCTGGATGGCTTGATGCTAATCTGAAATCTGGTATAAATGATGCTGGTGAAAGTGCTGTATTTCGTGGTGGTTGTAAGGAATTTGTTAGTTCTATTCGTGGTACACTTATTGATGTGTTAGATGATGACGATCGATGTGATCTTTGTGGTGTTGTATTTGTACTTGCTGTTTGTTGTGGAGATGTTGCTAACCAAAGTGAGCTATGTGGTGAATGTATTGGTTGTACACGAAAATGTTCTTGCACAAAATTGAAATCTTGTCTTTGTTGAAATGTGGGCGGTAAAAAAGGATTTTCTCTTAATTCAGATGATGTAGGTGTTGGGATAGTATTAACACTTGAGTGATCGCTTGGAGAACCTATATTAAAATTATGGAGTGTTGGTGTCCCGGTTGGTGTTCCGGTTCGACTAGGTGGTTCTGACTGTCCGGCTTCTAGAGGTCTTATTATGTTAGATTCTATGTCAGTGGAGCCGTACGAGACTAGTGTTGAGTCTTGTGGTGGAAATGATAGTGAAGCTCTACGTCATCCGCGTAGTAGATGTCTAGTTTCTGTTCTATCACGCCGTACTGTATACGGGTTTTGGTTTCCAGGGTTTGTATCGTCTACTTCTGGTGATGTTGGTATATTTGTTAGATATGTTACTTCGTTATGATGTGGTTGTTCTTGAGTATTGTTACTATTACGGTTATTATTTGATGACTCAATTTTTGTTGATTTTGTTTTTTACGCTCCGGAACCTGGTCCGTGTGGTGGGATTTGAATATATGGGGGTGCTATGATTATCAGTGGTGTCAATTCTTGTTCTGGTTGATGTGTTTGTGCTCCTAAGTTTGATATCCAAGTTTCGTTATTTTGGGGTCTTAAGTTTAACTGGTAGATTACAACGTTTCCGTAAAATGGTGATTCTTCAGGGAATCCGATTTGTAGATAGAACTTTTGTGAGTGTAGTGTTTAATATATAGATTCTTCTATGTCGGGGTTTGGATCAATTTTTATGGGTTTACAAAGTAATCTATTAGTCCTAAACACATTCGTACAAAAAATATACAATTATTGCAATTTTAATGAATTTAAATATTTCCAGTTCTACTATATCGATATTCGTTTTACACATATGATAAATATCAGAATGAGCGTCTTGCATTTAACTATTTTATTGGTGGGCTTGCATACACAACTCTGCGATTTCTAATTACTTCGTTTATTGTTACTATAGCTAAGTATGTAGATATAACTACTATTCAAGGTACCAAAAATATAGTGAGGAAGAATATTATTTTAGATAGTATTAAATAGATTGCTACTAATGTGTCTGGGAAATCAATTGTTGAAGCTGATTTATCGGGTTAATGTCTGTACGTTGTTGTTATGTGATGTTTGTTTTAATTTGGAATTTGTTAATGCTTCACTGAAAAGTGACAGTTATTTGCTTGAGTAACTGACACTAAACTGTGTCGCACTGTTTAATATTTTATTTCAATTTATTGATATACTACAATGACAATAACTGGTATCATGTTATTCTTTTAGTTTATCGTCTAATAGTTCGATAGCTTCTTTTTTGCAGACTACTAAGAAAACTGTGTTTAGTTTATTGATATCAACACACCTATTTGTGTGTATTTGGTTTTTCAATGTTTCGAATTCTGTAATGGTTTTGTTGCAGAGCGTTATGTCTTTTAATAATTCAAAGTGTTTTTCTCCCCAAAAAAGTTTGACTTCTTGTCCGGTTTCAGTTTTGCCTTCAATAATAATTAAACAATTTTTGTTTGATATTTTGCAGTCTGATACTCTGATACTATCGTTACCGAAGATGATTACCAAAAGGAAAGTTGAGCTGAACAAAATTATCTCTTTGTACTTGTATTTTTATGAAAAGTTGATTTCTGTTTAATGATTGCATAAACTCTGATATAGTTAGCATTGGTGGTTTTTCATCACAATGATGACTATAGTTGTGAATTAGCCTTTCTGAAAAGAAGTTAAAGTAATTCACGTTACCTGGTACTGCTGGATTGTTTTCTGATGGAATGTTGTTGATAAAATTGTTTATTCGGAATTGTTTATTCGGAATATTTTATCAATTTCGCTTTGTTTCACTGTTTCGAAAACTTTTCGAATTTGGAAATGTATTATTGCAAATGAGATCACTATATTTGAGATATCAGGGTATAATTCTGATATGAAAATTACAAGAGAAATGAAAATAGTATAGATATTTTGTTTACTAAAGAAGTTGAGATGAGAACTCTGAGCAAAGTTGCCTGAATTTTCTAACTTTTATTTCAATTTTCAGCTTAGCTGAAACTTTCAAATTTTTCGAGTTATTCAGTGGTTACGACTTGTACGAGACAAAATCGGAGTTGTGATTTTTACTTTCCTGTTTGTTGCTCTCTACAATGTTTCTGACATTTACATATCTTCCGTTTTTCATTTTTTGGGTTTTAAGTTGTCAATTTTAATAATTACTAGGTCTAATTGGATTGTTAGTTCCCAGTTCTCGAATTGAAGTTTCTTCTGACATTTTCCGGAACTTTTGTTCTCAAGATGCTGTTTTTCTTTGTAATTGATGAACTGGTATGTAATTAGTGTATTTGATGGTTAGTTGACGTACTTCCATCATGGTATGTTATGCTAATTAGTCCGATGTTGGTGCCAATTTTGCTATTGTCTTCTGTTTTGGAGTAGGTTTCTTGATCATTGGTATGGCTAGTGACGCCAACTTATACCAAGTAATTTGGTGCAAAAAGTCTAATTACTAAAATGGTGTTACTGGTAATTGGATACGTTGTTGCAATCTCTGCAACTTTAAAATGTTAATTGGTAGTTTGGTACAAAATGCTTTGTTGGAAAAGCGTTGACGTAATTGAAATGTTTATTTCAACTACTAATAATCTTGGTAAGATCTGTCTTGTTAATCACCATGTTGTTCATGGTGCTGAAAAATGTTAATTGGCTTGTCATTTACGTTTTGTTACTAATTGCGTCTGCAAAGAGACAATGTGTCTCTGTAGATTGTTTAACATCCTGTCATCCCCTTATGGATGTTGTCAATTTGTTAGTTTCGTCCCGTTAATGGGGTCCTTGTTGGGTTTTAGTTATTGTTTGTGTTACTAATGAGATGTACTAATGATGTCGTATAACGTCCGTTTCTTTACTAATGATGTCTATGGCATTTGTTAGATAGCATCCGTATTTTCGCTAATGAGTTGTATGACGTCCGCATTTTGGTACTGACGTCTAAAAGTATGACGTATGATGTTCGGGTTTGTGCAATAGGGGTGCACATTACATTAACTGTTCATAGTGTCGAAGGTCTATTAGTCGAATGGGTATGTTTTAATGTCTAAATGGCCGAATGTCTAATGGCCGGATGTTCGGGTGTTATCTAATGTTGATTTTAATGTTGATATTAATTAGCTGTTGTTCATGGTAGTGAAAAGTTATATATCAACTAAACATTCTTCGTTTTGTTTTAGATGTGATTGTTGTGACATGGAGTGTACAGAACGAAGTTATTCTGTTTATCATACGTGGAGGGGAAGTTATTTTCCTGTATGTCTTACAGGCTGTTGTTCTCAGAGGAAGTTATTGCATTATTCCTTTATGCTGAGGAATATATTCTTTCAATCGATACGTTATTCCGGGTGTTACTTATTTATTGTTTCGTTTTATTATACTTATTATTTTTAACTTCCGTTTTTTATCATTAGTACTATCGTATATTCTGTTATTAATTAGTGTTATTTTGTTATTTTTACCTTTTCGTTGTAATATTCCCTTTATTTTTATTAATGTTCCAGATATTTGCATCTTCAAAATATCTATTCCATTCCGCGAGGTCGATAGGTCCTCAAACCTGTATAATATTTTAGTTTTTATTTGTCCTTTGATTACCTTGTTATTTGTCCTTTGTTATTTGTACCTTTTGTTCTTTGTTTATTGTTTAACAATTACAATCTCGAAACGTATATTCCAGTTTCAAGCTTTGGAACATAAAATAATTTTTTATCCTTGTTTCCTTGATTTAGGTTATTTGATCCTTGTTTACATGAGAAATTACCCTTTGTGACGTTCATAGTTGAGGTTCCAAGGGCTACTATCAAAAACCTATTTGTATTAGTATATCCTTTATGGATATTTTGTATTTGTTATTTGAACTCTTTGTTATTTATTTTATTGGTTATGATTGTTGCTGTTGTCAATTACTACCGATGTCTGGGATAGGCGTTTGCCAACTGATGGACATTTGGTAGGAGACGAGAAGATGTATTGTTCAGAAATATTTACAACGGGTGTTTAAACTTTCAGTGTTCAAGACAGTTAGATCCCTTTCTGTTTTTATATTCTGCTGCTTTTTATCAATTTCCCACTAAAAGGTGTTAAGTTATATGGTGGTAGTTATTCCTTAAAGGTGTTCATGAAATGTTAATATCCGAGTTGTTATTTCATAACTGATTCGTAAAATAGGTTGGTATATCTCGGGGTATGATCCAATGTTTTACAATAGATAGAATTGGTTAGTGGTTAGGTGAATAATAGCACCTTTTAATATTATCATTCTTTTTATGTCTTATCGTGTTTCTTATTTGTACTATTTCTTGCTTTAATATAAATATCATTTTGTTTTATGTTTTTACTGTTCCTGGGGTTTTGTACACAAGGTTAGGGTTGGGTGGGTGTGCTCGTAGAAATACTGAACGTACATAGGAACGTACATAGGAACGTACATAGGAACGTACATAGGAACGTACATAGGAATATTGTAATGGTTATAATCTGATAGATTTTAGAATTATTCATAGATTTTAGAATTATTCATAGGTATTATTTCGGAGATGTTATGAAGATGGGTGTTAAAAGTAGTTAGGATAAGTAATATCGAAACATTAAGTGGTTACAAAATCTGAATTGTAGCTGTACTACTGATAGCTGTATGTACGGATTATCATGAAATGACTTTTGGTATAATCGGTCAAGTGAAATGAATTTTTTATACAGTTATAAGTTTGAAGTATGGGCGGATTATTTTACGTAGGTTAGCGAAAATGTTAAAGTTGAAACCACAATCTATAGTGGATTGTTGTAATAATTATATGTATAAATTGTCAATGTCGAATGTTACAGATACAATGAATATCGTTATTAGTATTAGTATTATTATTATTATTAATACTAATTAATACACAACTCTCCTTATTAGAGGATATAGGACTCTTCCTTTCCTTATTAGAGGATATAGGAAATGTGTTAATATTGATGCAAATGCTGCTGGTCCAATTGATATTCCGTAGAATAATCGTTTGAAACAGTATTGTTCGTTTCCGATTGTAAAATGGGTGTATCTCATTGATTCTTCGTCTAAAGGTATTTGGTTGTATGCACTATTTAGATCAGCTGTTGTAAATATTGTTCCGTTTTTTCTTGTGAGTGCGACGTCAACTGGTTCTATAGGCCAATTGCATTTTGATTCGTCTATCATGCTGTTCAAGTATCTTGCATTGAGTACAATTTTTATGGATTCTCCTTTTCGTAATATTATTACTGGATTTGTGAATGTGTTTCCTGTTGATAGTTGTTCTTTATTAACGGGTGCAATTATGTCATATTTTTTTAACACATCTAATAGTTTTTGTATTCGTTCTCGAAGGTGTATCGGCACTTTGCTTATTCTTTGTTTTTTGAAAATTGCATCTGTTTTCATTGGTAAGTTCAATTTTATTTTTGTTTTTCCGACGTCAAATTTTGTTGTTGCATATACTTGTTTATAGTGTAGTAAGATTGTTACTACCTCTTCAAACTCTTCTTGTTTTAAGTGTGAATGTTGAAAATCAAAAATTTGTATAAATTCTTTGTTTTGTTCTGAATATTTGTTAATATTGAATTTGCATTTAAAGTTTGGTTTTCTTTCAAATGTTGCTACTTGTTCAAATGTTTCGTTTTCATGTATGTTAAGTATTTCATTAATATCGTTTTCATTTTCGTATGTTAGCTGATACAATGCAGTGAATAAATCTATTGAATTTGTCTGGTATATCTCTTCATTTTGCCGTTTAAATGTAATGTTTTTGTTCATGAAACCAATTAATCCTGTATTTATGGTTATTCGGTGTCGATTTTTGTTAATTAATAAAATGTCTACGAAGTACTCTTCATCTGTTGTGAAGTCCTTTATATCTGTAAAAGATATATTTTGATATTTGTTTATCGGTTCAAAATAGAAATGTGATTTATGAATTGTTTTTTCAATTTTTTCATTTGTTTGAATATCGGAATTGGAAATGTTATATTTTTACTCTGATTTTGTTCGATATAAATTGTTTCTCTGTTAAATATCGGATATAATCGAGAGTATTACGGGTAACTTTTTCTGCTGTTCATATAGAATATGATATCGTTATCTAAAATCGTGTTTGTATTTAATGTTAGTCTATTAGTGTTTACATTTATCGTTTCTATATATTCTTTGAAGAATGGGGTTCCTAGGATATTATGGTTGCATTGTGTTATATAGAAGTGGATGCAAAAATTGTTTTGAGGCTTATTTCTGTTATTTGAGATTCTGTCTGGTGTTAATGTTAGTGTTACTGTTCCGAATGTTTCTATGGTTGTGTTATTCGCTGCTGTTAATGTTTTATTTGCTTTTTCTAAGTGTATTTCTGGGTTATTGTATTTAATTTCGTTCCAAGTATCTTCATTTTGTAAATTCAATGTTGCTCCTGAATCTAACAGGAAATCGATTTCTAGTATTGGTTTTCGTTTTGTGAAATCTTGTTGAAATTTATTGCATTGATACATTGGTAGTATCCAAGTTGGGTTACTCTCCAGTGTGTTTATTATTGTATTGCATGTGTCTTCGCTCGCGTTGTAAAATTTATCTAATATTTCTTGATCTTCATCTGATGATTCTGATGTGTATTCATATTCATCAATGCCAGGTGGGTCATCGTTTTGTTTGTCTGATTCTACGTTATTTATTCTGTTTTTGCTATTATTATTATTATTATTATTATTATTATTATTATTATTATTATTATTATTTTTATTATTATTATTATTATTATTATTATTATTATTATTATTATTATTATTATTATTATTGTTATATCTGATTCCATCATTGCGTCGTTCTTTATTATAATGTCTGTAATTGTCTTTTTGTGATTGATTTCTGCTGTCATCCTTGTTATTATTGTTTGAGTAATGTCTGTTTTCACTATTAGAACGTTGTCTGTATTTGTCGTTTCTACTAGAATCTCTGCTGTTGTATCTTTGTCTATTATTGCTATTATAACTATTATTTTTGTTATATGGTGGCTGTTGTCTTGAATTGTTTCTGTCTGTATATCTTTAACTTGATCTACTATTGTTGTATCTGTTATAGTTATTATTTCTATTGTAACTGTTAGTTCTGTTTCTACTGTAATTGTTTCTGTTATAACTGGTACTTCTGTTATTGTTGTTGTTTGATTTCCGATATCCTTGATAATTTCTATTACCTCTAGGATTTGTGTTATTATTATTATTATTATTATTATTATTATTATTATTATTATTATTATTATAGCTATTTCTTGATTGTGATCTATATGGTGTTTTACTTCGTGAATTGTTATATACTGGTGACGTTGATGGTAATTGTCTTCCGTTAATGTTGTTTGAATCAATTCTTCTGTTTGGTAAGTTTTGGTTATTTCTCATATGACTATAGAATGACTTTTCTTTTGGTCGTGCTATGCTTTCTCGACGTGGTCTTTTAAAGCATCTACCTTTAGTATGTCCATGTGGACTGCAATAACTACAGAAAAATGCAAATTTCGGTCTTCCTTTAAAATTCTTTTTGTCATATGTATTTTTAATTCCGTTAAGAACGTTACATATTGTTCCATCAAATTGTTCTAGGTCATTTTGATTAAGTTTGTTTATATTGCTACAAGCTATACTCAATTGTTTTATATCTTCATTGATATTACTTGTATTTTGATTGACTTCGTACAATATTTTGTGATTATTAGTTATTGTTCTTGCTAAATCCATTTGGTCTATTTTGTCTACTAATGTTTTGAATGGCATCTCTGATTCCCTTGGCGTTTGTTTATGATTCGCATGTTTTTTCAACGCTGCTGTTTTTTAGTTCGTTGTCTAAACATCTAATGAATGTTTAATTCATTACACTATTTCTATAATCTTCTGTATACAGTGAATATGCTGTTTTTACTAGTGTTTCTATTCTTTATGCAAGTGATCTTAATGATTCGTTTGTGTGTTTTTGTAATTGTTGTAATAATTTTTTCGCTTGTTGTTTTGACTTTTCCGAGTCGAACATATCTGAGAATTTTTTACAAAATGTTTCCCAATCGAGTTTTATTTCACTCGGGAGTGTTGAATACCATTTTTGTGCTGGTCCTTGTAATGTATGTAAAATTAAAGCTGCTCTTTTAACTTTCCATTGGTGATGTCCAGGTTTGTTTACTGGTTCTATGCCGCTGCTGAATATCATTGCTGCAACTATACTATTTAAGTATTCTTCAACAGTGTATGCTAGGTCTGTACCGTCGAATGGTCTTATTGTTGTAGGTACTGAACCACTACTAATGTTTTGTTCTATTTGTGGATCTTCATTAATACTCATTGATGTTAATTGTTTATAGAATGGTAAAGGAGGTTCTGTTACAGTCGTTTCTCTTTCTTCTGTTGTAATAGAATTTGTTCTTCTAGTACGATTTTCTTGTTGTCTGTTATTTTGGTTATTGTTATGATGCATATTATCATTATCTATGTTTCTATTGTTCTGTATGTTTTCGGTTTCTGTTCTGAATTTATTTTGTCTTTGAATGTTTTCTAGAGTTTTGTCTAGTCTATCGAATACCATTTCGAGGGCTTCGTCTTGTCGTTTTTCCATATTTCTGTTCATTTGTTTATATTTCAATTCCAGATTATCTATTAGTTTATTTGTGTGGTTTGTTACTGTAGCTGTTATTTCATCTTTTAGTTCGATGTAATTATTTGCTTGTTGTCCCCAATATTGTTCGTGTTGTTCCTGGTTATCATTTAGAGAACTAATATATGTATTGTTTCTATTATGATTATCTCTCGTTGGATATTTCCGTCGAACATTTTGGTTCACTGATGGTGGTAATTGGTTTTCAAATCTTATCTCTCTTCCTTCTGAGTCTGAGATATCTATGTCTTCTACTATATTTTGCTGATTTCCAAATAAATTCGATGTTAATAGTTTATCAGGTTTTATTGTTTATTTTTGTTTTGATTGTAAGCTATTATTTGTTTGAATATATTTCGGTGTCGATGTCGATGTTAGACTTCTTGATAAGTTAAATGAAGAAGATCCTGCCTGTCCTTGATCCGTGATTTTTACATGACTTCTTAATCCTTCAATGAATTTTATGCTATCTGAGCATACTTTTAATGTGCTTTCAAAATGTGCTGAATATTGTTCGTTATTCCAAATGTTTTGGAGTTCGTCACATAAATGACTGATTTCCTCGGGAAATGTTTCTCCGAATTGAATTCGTTTTTCATTATTGTGTTCAAAGTTGTCTAACCAAAATAGAAATGTAAATTCAGATACTATTTTTATTATATCTAATGTTGTTGTTTTCATATCTGGTTTTAATTCAATTATTTTTGTTAGCCAATTGTTATAAATTTTTATGTCTAGTCGTAATCTATCGTTCACTGACTGTATTTGTTGACAATTTTCGTTTAGGTATCCGGCTGTATTCCATAGTGTTTCGTAAGTTGTAGATGTTATTGCTGACAGTTTTGTTTTATCTTGTAATTCCTCATGTCTTTTTAAGAAAATTTTAAGCTTATCCGATAGTGTTGTTTCATTTTGGAAATTAAAAAATATCTTTTTATTTCCTTTTTCATCTGTTAGTGTAAATGTGTAATGTTTGTTATCTTGATCTCTATCCAGTAGTATTACTGGTAGATAATGTACTAGATGGTTTCGATGTATATTAATCTGTTGTATATGTTTTGTTTCTTTGAAGACGTTATTCTTCAGGTTTGTTATTATTCTGTATATAATTTCACGGTTTTCTTGTGGGCAATCGCTAGCAATTGTAAATGGTATTAAGAAATTGTTAGTATTTGTTTGTTCATCGTAGTTGTAAGCCATCTTAATGTTCTTTTCTTTATATGCGTTATGTTTACCAACAATAATTTTGTTTTTAGTTTATTAAGAGTTATTTTCCCAATTTAGTTCAGCACTGGTCGCACCAGATAAGACGGGTTCTGTGCTTACTTTTATTAGGGTACTTCAGGAACTGTCTTATGGGTGTCTCAAGAATAAGATGTACTCGTAAGGCTTACCTGACTAACTAAAGTTCTATATCTCTAGTCTGTTACTCTTCTATCTGAGCTTCAGTAGACAGTGCACGGGCCCCAATGCTAATGTCTAACATATATCTCAATACAAAACAAGAGCGGAGTAGAGAGAAAGAAATATACTTTATTATTATATCAGGTTGGTAACTGGTACTGACTAAACAGCCTTCTCTTCTGAGAAGAGGGAAAACAGGTAAACATCTAAAGGAAAGAAAGGAAAAGATATTATTCCATTTTTATCCAATCAGGGAAGAGTATTTTCAGTCTTTATTTATTTAAATAATAAAGTCTTTCAAATAGTCTTTTCTGGAAGTCATACTTGACTCCAGACCAAGACGAGAAAGCATACCAAGACCAAAAGAAAAATCATTTTATGGTCACATGAGAAATAATCAAAATTTAACGAATAGAAGAATCGACTCTAACAATGTCAATGGAAGACAACTACCATCAACATCACCAGTGTACAACAGCTCAAGAATTAGAACGCCATATAGACCACAATCAAGAAATAACTACAATAATATGTCAATTTATCAAAGAAACAATGACTCGAATAACAAATATAACAATAGAAATACAAGTTACAACAGAAACAATTTCAATAGAAGTAGAACAAACAGCTACAACAGAAACAATAATTATAATAGATATAACAATAGTAGATCAAGCTCAAGATACACAAATCGCAGTCAATCAAGACACCAATCACCGTATAACAGAAACAATAATAATAGTAAAATTAATTATAACAGACAAAGATTTTATAGCAGAGATTCAAATAGAACTGATAGATACAGACAAAGATCCAATAGCAATAACAGACATCATTCAAACAATAACAATAGAAATGATTGAAGAAATTCGTCACATCGAGAACAAAATAACAGACATCAATCAAAAGACGGAAGAACAGATGGAAACAACTATAACAATAATAACAATAAAGGCAGAATAAATAATATGGAGACAGATAGACAAAACGAAGATCCACCTGGCATTGATGAATACGAATACACATCCGAATCATCAAATGAAGATCAAGAAATACTTGACAAATTTTACAACGCGAACGAAGACACATGCAATACTATAGTGAATGCACTAGAAAGTAACCCAACATGGATACTACCAATGTATCAGTGTAACAAATTCGAACAAGACTTTACAAAGCAAAAACCAGTATTGGAAATTGATTTTCTACTGGACTCTGGAGCAACATTAAACCTCTTAAACGAAGACACCTGGAATGAAATAAAATACAACAACTCTGATATACATCTCGAACGAGCAAACAGAACACTAACAGCAGCAAATAATACAACCATAGAAACATTTGGAACAATAACATTAAATCTAACACCAGATAGAATATCAAACAACAGAAATAAAAAACAACACAACTTTAACATTCATTTTTATGTTACTCAATGTAATCACAACATACTTGGAACTCCATACTTCAAGGAATATATAGAAACAATAAATGTAAATACGAACAAACTAACAAAAAACACTAACACAATTCTAGATAATGACATTATATTCTTCATGAACAGTACAAAAGGATACCCCTACTACTCTAGACTATATCCGATTTATAACAGAGAATCAATCTATCTCGAAAAATAACAACATAGACGCATAACATTTCCGATACCCATCTTCAGACAAATAGAAAAGTCAAACGGAAATGCAATTTATAGTTCAAACTACTATTTCGAACCAATTAACAAGTATCACAATCTATCATTCACGGATATAAAACATCTTACAACAGAAAAAGAACACTTCATGGACATATTCTTAGTCAATAAAAATCAACACAAAATAACAGTTAATGAAGGCTTAATTGGTTTTATGTATCAAAACATTACGTTCAAAAAGCAGAACGAAGAAATGTATCAGACTAATTCCATAGACTTATTTACAGCATTATATCATTTAACATATGAAAATGAAAATGATATCAACGAAATACTAAACATACAAGACAATGAAACAATTGAACAAGTAGCAACATTCGAAAGAAAACCAAATTTCAAATGCAAATTTAACATTAATAAATACACAGAATCAAAAAAAGAAATTATTAAAATGTTCGATTTTCAGCATTCACACTTAACCCACAACGAATTTGAAAAAGTAGTAACAATCATATTAGATTACAGACAAGTCTACGCAACGACAAAATTTGACGTTGGAAAAACAAAAGTGAAGCTGAATCTACCTATAAAGAAAGATGCAATTTTCAAGAAACAAAGAATAAGCAAAGTACCAATACACTTAAGAGAACGAATCCAGAAATTACTGGACGTACTAAAAAAGTACGACATAATTGCACAATTGAACAAAGAACAACTATCTACAGGAAATACATTTACAAATCCAGTAATTATATTACGAAAAGGAGAATCATTGATAATAGTACTAGATGCACGATACTTAAATAGCATAATTTGTGAATCAAAGTGTAATTAGCCGATCGAACCTGTTGACGTCGCACTTACACGCATAAATGGAACAATATTTACAACGGCTGATCTAAATAGCGCATACAACCAAATACCACTAGACGAAGAATCAATGAGATACACTCACTTTACAATTGGCAACGAACAATATTGCTTTAAACGTTTATTTTACGGAATATCAATCGGACCCGCAGCATTTGCATCGATACTAACACACTTTCTTTGTCCATTAAATCGTAAAGGAACAGTAATTACATACGTTGACGATATATTCATTCAAACAAACTCATACGAACAAATGTACGAAACCTTCATTGAATATCATAAAGTACTCTTAAAAGAGAACCTCAAAGCAGCGCCTGATAAAACATACTTCATGTTGAAAAAAGTCAAATTTCTTGGACATATAATTGAAGATAAAAAAGTGAAACCACTGACATCAAGAATTGACGGTTTTCAGAAACTAGAACCCTCAAAAAGTATGAAGGCATTACAAAGATACTTAGGAACAATTAACTTTCTTGCAAAAAACGTATATGGCATGCAGCCAATATTGAAACCATTCTACAATCTTTTACACAAAGAAACTGATTTCAAATGGACACAGGAACAACAAAAAATTTTTGAACAGATGAAAAAAACAATAACACACAAATTAGAACTAACAATGCCAGACACTACAAAACCATTTTACATCATAACAGATGCATCGAATACAGGCATTGGAGCAGAATTGCTACAACAACGCCCAACTGGAAAGAAAATGAAATTAGTATCAGCAATTTCTAGATTGTTCACACCTATAGAAATGCGACTATCTACATTAATCAGAGAATGCTCTGCCATCATTTTCGCATTAACAGAGTACGAATTCCTCTTAACAGGCTCAAATCACCCAATAGTATTATTTACAGACCATAAACCGATTATCTATCCATTTACTCAAAAGAACAAACCAAACCATCAATCGGACAAGCAGCATTTGCATCGATCCAACGGTAGAGAAAGATGATCTCATTATTGAGAAAAATCAAAAAGGACCATACACAATCCATCATGACGATGATTATCTTAGATTGATAAATAACATAAAAATACAACAAAAACAAAACTATGAAAATGCAAAAATATCAGACATTTTCTATGACGAAAAAACAAAAGTAACAGAAAAACTAATCGAAGAAACTCAAATATTAGACCCTGTACTTCACAAAGTAAAGATGTGGAAAAAACATAACAGTAAACCACATTCAGTAACAATGGACATACGTGGAAATAAAGGACTATTCGCATACTTCAGGAAATACAAATCAATCATCATTGATGAAAATTCTGAGATAATCAAAATTTTGATAAAATTTTCAAAATTTTGACGAAATACTAAACATACAAGACAATGAAACAATTGAACAAGTAGCAACATTCGAAAGAAAACCAAATTTCAAATGCAAATTTAACATTAATAAATACACAGAATCAAAAAAAGAAATTATTAAAATGTTCGATTTTCAGCATTCACACTTAAGCAGCGCCTGATAAAACATACTTCATGTTGAAAAAAGTCAAATTTCTTGGACATATAATTGAAGATAAAAAAGTGAAACCACTGACATCAAGAATTGACGGTTTTCAGAAACTAGAACCCTCAAAAAGTATGAAGGAATTACAAAGATACTTAGGAACAATTAACTTTCTTGCAAAAAACGTATATGGCATGCAGCCAATATTGAAACCATTCTACAATCTTTTACACAAAGAAACTGATTTCAAATGGACACAAGAACATCAAAAAATTTTTGAACAGATGAAAAAAACAATAACACACAAGTTAGAACTAACAATGCCAGACACTACAAAACCATTTTACATCATAACAGATGCATCGAATACAGGCATTGGAGCAGAATTGCTACAACAACGCCCAACTGGAAAGAAAATGAAATTAGTATCAGCAAATTCTAGATTGTTCACACCTATAGAAATGCGACTATCTACATTAATCAGAGAATGCTCTGCCATCATTTTCGCATTAACAGAGTACGAATTCCTCTTAACAGGCTCAAATCACCCAATAGTATTATTTACAGACCATAAACCGATTATCTATCCATTTACTCAAAAGAACAAACCAAACCATCAATCGGACCCGCAGCATTTGCATCGATCCAACGGTAGAGAAAGATGATCTCATTATTGAAAAAAATCAAAAAGGACCATACACAATCCATCATGACGGTGATTATCTTAGATTGATAAATAACATAAAAATACAACAAAAACAAAACTATGAAAATGCAAAAATATCAGACATTTTCTATGACGAAAAAACAAAAGTAACAGAAAAACTAATCGAAGAAACTCAAATATTAGACCCTGTACTTCACAAAGTAAAGATGTGGAAAAAACATAACAGTAAACCACATTCAGTAGCAATGGACATACGTGGAAATAAAGGACTATTCGCATACTTCAGGAAATACAAATCGATCATCATTGATGAAAATTCTGAGATAATCAAAATTTTGATAAATATTCATAAAAAGTCAATACAACGAATCTGTCTACCACTAACATTATTACTATGCACATTTTACGAGAACCATTGCATGGACCTAGTGATCAGGTGTTTTCCCGCTCGGCAAGTGTTTGGTCGGCTGAGAGCGGGGCTGTTGGTTCTTGTTTCCCGCTTTGTTTATATCAAAAATTATCTGGCAGCGCCCTTCGGGCACTGCCACAACTTGATATCCTCCAGCAATCACTTCGAACTCAAATCTTTGAAACCATATTGTTCAGCAAAGTGTTACAACCTTACTTAATGAATTGGGCATGCGGGTGTTTTGAGATACACCCCACATATGCCCTAATTCAAATAATATTATAAATTTAAAAGTTTACAAATTCAAAATTAATTCTTCTTTTTATTTGGATTGTAAAACTGTAAAGATTAGCCTTGTTTGAATCCAGTCGCAGGAAAAAGTCTTTGTTTTCGAAAATTGACTTTACGTTCTTTGAATTTAGAAAAAATTCAAAAAATTCAAAGTTTAGGTTGAGCTCTCTTGTTCAACATTTTCAAAATGTCCGAATTTTTTTGTATTTGATCTATGCATGCATTTGTAACTCCTTGGATGACTGCCTGGACATTGCAAAATGAAAAATTTATTTTAAACGGCGTCCCGCGCGTTATTTTAAACCTCTGAAAACAGCATCCGTTTCCACCAACCGCTAAAAACGATCTGTTCATAATTTAGTATAGGAGTACTGCCGCGTCAAAAGTACAGTTCTTCAATCTTCAATTTTGAACCCTTAAAGTCCATGGATAAAAAAATTTGGAATAACTTTGAAAAATTTTTACATCTTAATAGGGTTTGGTCTAAATTGATCCAAAAAG
Organism: Convolutriloba macropyga; assembly: GCF_964194025.1. Taxonomy (NCBI): domain Eukaryota; kingdom Metazoa; phylum Xenacoelomorpha; order Acoela; family Convolutidae; genus Convolutriloba; species Convolutriloba macropyga. Next base: position 49,075,337 of record NC_134474.1, on the reverse strand, counting down.
TGCATGAAGGCAAAATATCGTTGGCGGATGATCATTCTATTGATAAATTAAGGAAAAATTTTTTGTCGCACCAAAAACTTCAGGCTTCAACTTTGGGTACAGCAAATTTATCATAGAGCTTTTTATTGATAGATAAAAACATTTTTGAAATTCGATGCAGAGTATTTTAAAAACTGAAAAATTACCACGTGAAGCAATTCAAACAGGTTTGAAGTGGAACTGACCATAACGAAACGATTGAACAAACAGGATTGTTTTGGTCAACATCGGTTCTGTTATAAACTTCATTGATTCTCCTCTATCCAATATACTGATATTATCTCAAAATGGAAACAAATCTCTTTCAATTACTTTCTCAAATTCTAGTTCCTGATTCTGGGATTTTAAAAATAGCCGTCCGGCTGCGAAAAAAAGATCAGCACAATCATTTTTTTCTGATATTTTTGAGGGGCTGTTTCTCGGGGGACAAGCCCCCTCGACAACCCCAATTCTGTGCTGTATGAACCTGACAATTTGAACAAAAAGCATTTAAAATTTTTCGATTCGAACAAAAACAAAAACAAAAGAGGACATGATTTTTAAATCTTCTAGGGCGTTTAAAATACTAACTCATTAACTCAGTATGATAAGAGAACAGAAGGCTTGAATATGTTCTTACTTCAAATAGTTTGGTTTAAAAAAATCAACCCACTGATTTAAAAAGCAATAAGACCAAGCAAGATCAAGATAAAGAAGATCAACTAGATAAAGAAGCCCTATCGCTCGTCCTAAATATTTTCCTAAAAGCTTGTAATGCCTTAGGTGAAGCAAATTAGCTGATTAACATCTCGAAAACATTTAGGAATGAAAAAGCGAACACTTAGCAACTATTAACAGTTTATTCGAATTTTCATAACCAAAATAGCAATATGTAAACATACTGAAAGAAATAAATTGAAATAATTTTTTATTTACCACTCTTAAATTTCATCATAGCAGCTGGTCATAGAGACTCAAACAACCTCAGATCCATAGAGGGAAATATTGCAAAAGAGCAAAGTTTTCGCTACAATTTCTGATGAATAATTTTTCTTCGCTTACTTTGATTTTTGTAATCTCTGATATGTAGCTGTGGATTTGAAACAAATTTAGAACCAATTTTTCAGCACTTCTTTAATTAATCAAACTCTTTATAATACTCTTCAAAAGTTCCAATTCCATTTCACATACTTAAGTTAGTTTTGAGCCAGCTGCTGAGTTTCTGTTGATATACGATAACGCTAAATAAATAAATTAACGAATGGACCATTACAGCGTCGCGCTGTCACCTTATCTGGGAATCCAGCATATGTCATCTGAAAAGTGAATCAAAAAATAAAATAACATTGGTATTCCTAACAACCGTAACAACCGTAATCAACCACTAGATATAATTAAATTACCTTTGCTCACTCCCGCAAATACTTTTACCAAATTGTTTTGTTGTTCGAATTATATATTCAGTAAATGAAAATTAAAATAAAATGAAAGCATTTGTCTTGAAAGCCTATGGTACTTCTGTCGGCTTTCAGCTGTCTGGTTCCTCAACTATTTATCCAAAAACTCATTGGCTAAATTAGAAGTAAATAAATGCAGCTCATTAATACAAATTGTGATTAATGTTCTGAACCTTCACGCTACGTTTTTGGTTTCGAAAAAAAGTTAAATTATTATCAACATTTAATTAACGGTTGTCTCTAACATACTTTAAAACCCCTGCAAAATTTTAAGAAGGCAAAACTTCGATGCTTGAGCAATACCTAAAAAGAAACACAAGATGAAATTCTGTAGGTTTTGATAGTACTTGGATTAGTGTGGAAACAGAGTCAAGACAAAAAGAGAAAAAGAAAAACTACTTATCTAAAATTACTAGTTTCCTTTCTCATCAAAGTTTGTCATTTGATTATCTAACGATTAAGTGTTTTGTCATCATACAGTATTCAGTAGTTGCTCTTCTGGCATTACTATGTTTATTGATAACTGATAAAAGGTTTGAAAGCCTTTGGCCGGGAATAAAGCTGTTTGGTTGAGTTTCATTCCACCAAACCGACGACATTCATTTTGCTATTTTTTTTAGCAAGAGAATTGCGAATGTGTACCACAGAAATTTTTTTTAACGGAATGAAAACCATTTAGAGTTCATGGATTTTTTGAAAGAACGTAGCAAACTGTTTTTCATATTTGTTTCTTCTTGAGCGTGAACTTTTGATAACGGAGAGCGGCGTGCATGCTATAGAGTTGAAAACTTGGAAAACAGACATAGCAATAAAGATAAATTGAAACAGATGACAATAAAAGTTCAATAAAGTCTTTTGAGACACATATTTTCAGGCTTTTAGAAAACAACAATTTCATTGTGAAAATGAAATTAAAATTTTTGTTTTACTCTTCGATTCTCTAGAACAGACTAAAGTCAGATTAACATGAGACAAAGCGTTCTAATTCTCTAAATGACGCACAATTAATTTAACTTGGGTTGAAGAAAAGCACTAAAACAAATTTCAGCATGTCATTTGAGGGGGTTGATGAGACCAAAGAACCGCAAATGATTGTCATAACTAAATAGGATCATATACAAGGCAAAAATGTTTTCCATTCTCAATCTAATGTAGGCCTAATGACATTATAAAAAATACATACGAATAAGCAGTTACTTCCATTAATTTTACCCGTCAGCAAATGCTTTTTTTGGCTGCTCTTAAATATAATGATTTCTACAATTACAAATCTCTCCAGAAGAAAATAATCAGATGGTTTTGGTTTACACTCAATCACTCTTCAAATATTTTTTTGCCAATATAGTGACTGGAAGAACAACCTTATCATTCTTAAAAAAAAGAAAACCCAAAAAAAAATATCACCAAAAACATAATCCCGATGAATCTTTTAATCGACTGAATGTGTAAAAAAAACTTACTCTCGAATTTTTAATGCCCGAAAGTTAAAGTATTGTGCTATATTCAGACTTTTTGAACAAAAGAATGCAAGCCTTATCAATTTGAAATTTGAAAAAAAAGTAAAGCTTCTGTCGACGCATGGTGTAGACATCTGTCAACATTGCTTAGCTGGAAAAAATGTGAGTAAAAAAATACACATAAAAAAGTACTGTAAAGCTTACAAAAAGTGAATTTAGCTAGAATATATGTATGATAATTGTGAACAAACGTTTCAACAAGTTTGTTTATCCTGTACTCGACCCTGAAAAAAAAGTGCAAAGTTTTTGAATCATTTTCGTTTGCTATAACCTCCAAAGAAACAGGAAAAAAAATTTAATTTTGATTTATATGTTCCAGTGTTTGTTGTTGAAAATAGACTAAATTTAGAGGAACGCAAAAAATTTGTCATATATCTAGCTTATGCGCGGAATGGAGTCCAAATCAATAGGCCAATCTTCTTTCACAAGTGTTAGAGAACAAATAAGTGAATATTATCATTTAAATTGGTAACTTAAAATGTTTTTTTTACATGAGGATATACTTGCAAAAAATTCTGAAGAAGAGGTTTACCGACTCTGTCTCGCATGTACTCTCTTTCATGAGGAGTGCTTGAACTTTTGTACAAATTATAACAAATTTTCAGATCTAATATTTTATAATATTAATTGCTAACGGACAACGATCGTAAAAGTCATCTCTTTAAACGGAGGCCAAGTATATTGCAATTAGGGAATCCTGTGGAAGGAAACAATAAATAAATTTTGTGAATAAAATCAGTTATAAGCTCGTGATATAATCAGGAGCCGGAAAAAAACTTAAGATTTTCTTCACTTTTTGTAAAGGAATAAATGAATGGCATATCTTCAAAAATAACTGCAGTAAAATGATGATAAGTATCGAGGAACATATATTGCGCTTTTAGGTTAAACTTAATTCTGAGACATTAACTTTAAGAGAAATCATTTTGTTTCTTAAAGATATGCTTCTTCTATAAAAACATAACAATTCAATTTCATCTGCCGTTATAATTCATCAAGTTGTGTAAGTTAATTTTTGTGTTTTTTTTGTGTTTTTTATCACATATCTCGTTTTTCTTTTAACCTTTTTTTAAATAATTTATTTGAGAACTCAGCCTCCAGATTTTTGATTAAAAAAATTGGTCAAAAAAACTACTCCTTTTTTTTTAAACAAAAAAGCAACAGATCCAACACCAACACACCCATTTGACCGAAAACATTACCAGTTACGATAAGTGTTGCAAGGAATTGCAGAAAGAGACTTTTTTGTTTGGCAATCGAACGTTGAAGTTATAACTATTTTGACAGAGCTCTATAATCTGTCAAATAAAATCATGATCAAGTTATGATTTCCAGCAACGACGAAAACTCATACTCAAAAACATACAAGAAAACTGTTCAAAAACTAAAAAATGTTAATTTTTAATTTTTGCCAACACTTTGTAAAAACTACAGATTGACCAATTTCCAAGGGGGAGCGAAAACAGTTTTCAGGCCAAAACATGAATTTTCGGTTTTGAACTTAGAAAATTTTTCAAAAAATTCTCAAAATTGAGGTCAAAATTTAGAAATTTTTTTACATTATTTCTCAAAAAGTTGAATTTCCTTACTCGTTTTCATAGTGGCCTATCATTTGCATTTCATTGGTGCCTCAATTGGTTTTTACAGAACCTCGCTAACGCTTTTATTTTAGGAGAAAAGATCTGCTGAAAACGGACAAAAAAGAATTTTTCGACAATTTTTTTAAAAAAATCTTTTTTTATTGGTTTTTATCAAAAGTCAACCATAATAGACCCCCTTTATTTTTTGGCGTCAGCCATGGTGAACACGTGTCAAAAGTTATCCATTTTGGAGAAAAAGTCTAAAATCACAAAAAATTTTCTCAAAAAATCATGACTTTTTAGAAAAATTTGATTTTTGTGACTTCAACTTCTCCGCATTTTTGGAGGTCTATACATGCGCCTTCCCTACGTCCTTTTAGAGCTATAGGGTGAAAAGGTCCAAGAAGTTTGATTTTGTGGCAATTTTTCAGAAAATGTCAACCAGGGTTGTTTTTTGTCAGGCGTACACATGATATCCGAAATTTTTCTATGTTAAAAAAACAAAATTTTTTGAATTGTGATTTTTGGCCCAGAAAGTGTTCAAAATGGCCTAATTTGGTCCCTGGGGCAATAAAAAATATGTTTTGGGCCCAAAGAAAAATTTTGAAATTTTTCGATTTTTGGACTTAGAAAAATTTCAAAAATTTTTTCATTTTTTGTTAAAATTTTCAAAATTTTGGTTTAATATTTTTGAAAAAGTTGAAATTTTTTCTCGTTTTTATGAACCCGCGTCCAATTGCTACTACTTGGTCTGCTAATTGGCCTTTACAGCACATGTCTATTGTGATTAGATGAGAAGAAGAAGCGCATCAAAATTCCACATTTTTTCGATTTTTGTTGACAACTTTTCTTAATTATCTTTGTTTTGAGTGTTTTTTTCATATAGTTACCCTTACTATTATAAACCTATTTTTACACGCCAGATATTTTGTTCCATCATCAACAGGAGTCAAAAGTCAACCATTTTGTAGAAAAAGCAAAAAAATTGCAAAAAATGTCAAAAATCATGACTTTTTGAAAAAAGTTGACTTCTGTGACTTTTGACTTCTCAGGTTTTTTCAACATGTCCGACAGTGTCAGGCAAATGTCCTTTAGTGAACAAGAAACAAAATTCAACATAAATGTGATTTTTAGGGCAAAATTTGAAAAAAGTCATTTTTGACCCCCCCAACCTGTCAAAAAGGTCAACAAAGAGTAATTCAAGAGCAAAGTTCACTAAGGGACTTATTATTTTTTCGCCAAATCATGGCTGCATGCAAAAATTCAGCCAATCCTAACGGGCCAGTCACGAGATCTCGCATAAAACCTTCATTTTTTATATGTTATACTTTAGAACGGCTGTGGCCCCTACCCCAGCCTAAAAGACTTAGATGTGATATAGTGCACGGCCACCTAGGGGGTAGGCGTGGCCCTGGGTCAGGTGTTTGCCTCTGGTCAGGTGTTTCTCTTTTTTTGTTGTGTCTACTGTTAATTTTTTTGATTTCTGATTCGTTTGCTATATGACAGTCTCAATCGGACAATGTTGGAGGTTGCGGCTTATAGCAATTAGATCTTGCATAATTTATTTTGAATCATGTTGCTGATAACAAACACGTGGCCTTGCTTTTGGCATTTTATGAGGGCAATTAGTAAGGGCAAACCCCGCAAAACATGCTCTAGATAAGTTTAATATAAAAAAAGACTTTAAGCAAAACAAGTGCAAGTTCAATTTATGGAAATATTTTTGTATCCATCATTATACAAACTGACATATTGTCATCCCGAAGAGAATGGTAAGTAGTTTTTGGGCCAAAAATGGTTTGGAAAAGTTTCGGTTTTTGAGCTTTCGGGAAATTAGTTTCACAAAAATGAAAATTTTATTTTGTTGTTTTTTTACGTTTGTCTACTTTTGTAACAACTTCGTCGACTACAAGGGTCTTACAAAACAAGAAAACAGATTATCAGCAGTAGTCTTCTGAAAACGGTATTTGGGCCTCCAACCGTCAAAAAACTGCTCAAAGTTGACTTCTAAGATGTTTTATGCTAAAACCACACTTCTGTGACCCACATATTTTTGATGGCAGGCAATTTTCATCTTTTGCATATTGTGGTTATTAACAAAGAATTCCAAAAGTCAAACACTTCCCTGAAAATCCTGCAGACGCAGATCCGTTAGCAAAGCATCGTTTCCTTTTGCTATCAGGAAATCTTATCAAACAGTATTGTTCTGTTCTATAGCCTAGATTTCACTTTTCAACTGTAGCCACTGTAAAAAGATTCGATGGGAAACATATATATCTATCAGAACAGTGTTGCGAAGTAAAACAACTGTTTACAAGCTCAAAATGTTTTAGGTCAAAACAAACTGGAAAACTTCAATGAACATGAATCCGATTGAACAATTGGCAAAGCCAAAACCTTGTGTTATTGCTCCTCTATATATAGTCTCCTTTGTATCTCCCCGGGAATATGTAATTGCTTCATTGATTCTCTTCTATCCAATATACTGATGTTATCTCAAAATTGAAAGAAATATCTTTCAATTTCTTTCTCTATTTTCTACTTCGATTGTGGGATTCTAAAACTAGCCGGCCGGCTGCAAAAAAAAGAACAACTATTTTTTCTCATATTTTCGAGGGGCTGTTTCTCGGGGGACAAGCCCCCTCGACAGCTCCAAATCTGAGCTGTGTGAACCTGATCATTTGAACAAAAAACATTCAAAACCTGACTATTCGAACAAAAACATAAGAGGACATGATTTTTATTTCTTCTATGGCGTTTAAAATTCTGACTCATTATGATAAGAGAAAAGAATTCTTGAATATGTTCTTACATCAAATAGTTTGGTCTGAAAAAAATCAACCTGGTGATTTAAAAAGTAACAAGATCAAGCAAGATCAAGATAAAGAAGATCAATTAGATAAAAAAGCCCTATCACTTGTCCTAAATATATTTCTGAAAGCTTGTATTACGTTAAGGAAAAAAAATTAGCTGATTAGCATCTCGAAAACATTTAGGAATGAAAAAAGTGAACACTTAGCAATTGTTAACAGTTTATTCGAATTTATTGCTAACTGTTTTTTTCTATTTCAAAACCAAAATGCAATAAATAAACATCATACTTATAGAAACATATTGAAATAATTTTTTATTTACCACTCCTAAACTTCATCATAGCAATTGATCTTAGACACTGAAACGACCTCAGATACATAGAGAGAAATAATGCAAAACAGAAAAAATTTTCCCTAAACATTCTGTTCATTAATTTTTCTTCGCTTATTTTGTTTTTTGCAATCTCTATGTAGTTGTGGCCTGGAAACCAAATTTAAAACCAAGTTTTTCAGCAGTTCTTTAGTTAATCAAACTCTTTAAAATACTCTTCAAAAGTACCAATTCCATTTCACATACGTAAGTTAGTTTTTGAGCCTGCTGCTGAGTCTTTGTTGATATACGATAACGTAAAATAAAAAAATTAACGAATGAACCATTACAGCATGTCGATGTCACTTTATTTGCGTAACCAACATACCTCATTTGAAAAGTGCACCGAAATTTAAATATTGGTATTCTTAATAACAACCGTAATAAGCCTTTGGATATAATTAAATTAACTTTGCTCACTCTCACGAATACATTTACCAATTTGTTTTGTTCGAATTATATATTCACTAAATGAAATTCAAAATAAAAAGAAATCATTTGTCTTTAAAGCCTACGATACTTTTGTCGGCTTTCAGCTCTCTGGTTCCTCAACTAATTATCCAAACACTCATTGGCTAAATCAGAAGTAAATAAATGCAGCTCATTAGGCCAACAATACAAGTTTTGATTATTTTTCTGAACCTTTGATGTTCACACTACGTTTTCTGTTTCAGAAAAATCTTGAAATAACTTAAATTAAAAATAACGGTTGTCTCTAACATGCTCTACAACCCTTGCCAAGTTTTAGGAAACCAAAATTTTGATGCTTGTCCTACACCTAAAAAGAAAAACAAGAAGAATCTCATTAGTGTGGAAACAGAGTCAAGACCTGAAAAAGAAAACTAACTTATTTAAAATTATTTAGTTTCATTTCACGCTACGGTTTGTCATTTGATTGTCTGACAAATTATAAGTGTTTTTCATCATACAGAGTCCACTAGTTGGTCTTCTGTCGTCACTAAGGTTTATTGATAACCAATAAAAGGTTTGAAAACCTTTGACTGGGAATAAAGCTGTTTGGTTGAGTTCCATTCCACCAAACCGACGACATTCATTTTGATATTTTTTTAGCAAGAGAAGTGCGAATGTGTATCACAGAAAACCTTTTTAACGGAATGAAAACCATTTAGATTTCACGGTTTTTTGAAATAAAGTAGCAAACTCTTTTTCATATTTGTTTCTTCTTGAGCGTAAACTTTTGATAACCGAGAGCAACGTGCATCCTATAGAGTTGAAAACTTGGAAAACAGACATAGCATTAAAAATAAATTGAAACAGATGACACTAAAATTCCAATAGAGTCTATTGAGACACATATTTTCTGGCTTTTAGAAAACAACAATTTCATTGTGAAAATGAAATTAAAATTTTTGTTTTATTCTTCGTTTCTCTAGAACAGCCTAAAGTCAGATTAACATGAGTCAAAGCGTTCTAATTCTCTAAATGACGCACAATTAATTTAACCTGGGTTGTAGAAAAGCACTAAAACAAATGTCAGCATGTCATTTGAGGGGGTTGATGAGACCAAGGAACCGCAAATGATTGTCATAAGTAAATAGGATCAAGTACAAGGCAAAAATAGTTTCCATGCTCAATCTGATGTAGGCCTAATGACATTATAAAAAATACATACCAAGAATCAGTTACTTCCATTATTTTTACCCGTCAGTAAATGTTTTTTTTTGGCTGCTCTTTAATATAATATTTTCTACAATACAAATCTCTCCAGAAGAAAATAATCAGATGGTTTTGGTTTATACTCAATCACTCTTCAAATATTTTTTAGCCAAAATAATGATTGGAAGGACGAACTAAACAATCTTATAAAAAGGTAAACCCAAAAAAATTCACCAAAAACATAATTCCGATTAATCTTCTAATCGAATGATTGTGTAAAAAAAGTTACTGTCGAATTTTTAATGCCCGAAAGATAAAGTATTGTCCTATATTCAGACTTTCTGAACAAAAGAATGCAAGCCTTATCAGTGTAAAATTTGAAAAAAAAACAGGAAAACTTCTGTCGACGCATGGTGTAGACATCTGTCAACATTGCTTAGCTGCAAAAAATGTGAGTAATAAAAATACACGTAAAAAAGTACTGTAAAGCGTACAAAAAGTAAATGTAGCTAGAAAATATGTATGATAATTGTGATCAATAGTTTCAACAAATTTATTTATCCTGTACACGACCCTGAAAAAAAAACGAAGATTTCCTGAATGCAAAGTTTTTGAATCAATTTCGTTTGCTATAACCTCCAAAGAAACAGGAAAAAAAATAAAATTTTGATCTATATGTTTCAGTGTTTTGTTGTTGAAAATAGGCAAAAATTAGAAGGACGCAAAAACATTGCCACATATCTAGCTTATGAGCGCTATGGAGTCCAAATCAATAGGCCAATCTTCTTATACAAGTGTTACAGAACAAATAAGTGAACATTATCATTTAAATTGGTAACTTAAAAAGTTTTTTTTACATGAGGATATACTTGCAAATAATTCTGCAAAAGAGGTTTACCAACTCTCTCTTGCATGAACTCTCTTGCATGAGGAGTGCCTGAACTTTTGTACAAATTAGAACAAATTTTCAGAACTAATATTTTCTAATTTTAATTGCTAACGGACAGCGATTGTTCTAGTTTGCTGATCGTAAAAGTCATCTCCTTACATGGAGGCCAATATATTGCAATTAGGGAATCCTGTGGAAGGAAACAATCAATAAATTTTGTGAATAAAATCAGTTATAAGCTCGTGATATAATCAGGAGCCGGAAAGAAATTTAAGATTTTCTTCACTTTTTGTAAAGGAATAAATGACATATGTTTTACAATAACGGCAGTCAAATGGTATTAATGATTGAGGAACAAATTTTGCGCTATTAGGTCACACTTAATTTTGAGACATTAACTTTAAAAGAAATCAGTTTGTTTCTTAAATATATGCTTTTCCTATAAAAACATAACAAATCAATTTCATCTGCCGTTATAATTCATCAAGTTGTTAAGTTATTTTTTTGGTCTTTTTTATCACACATCTCGTTTTTCATTTAACCTTTTTTCAGATAATTTATTTGAGAACTCAGCTTCCAGATTTTTGATTGAAAAAATTGGTCAAAAAAACTACTCCTTTTTCAAAACAAAAAGCAACAGATCCAAAACCAACACATCCACTTGGCTGAAAACATTACAAGTTACGATAAGTTTTGTAAGGAATCGCAGCAAGAAACTTGTTTGTTTGGCAATCGAACGTTGAAGTTATAACTATTTTGACAGAGCTCCATGATCTTTCACATAAAATCACGATCAAGTTATGATTTCCAACAACAACGAAAACTCATACTCAAAAACATACAAAAAAACAGTTCAAAAACTGAAAAATTTTAATTTTCAATTTTTGCCAACACTTTCTCAAAACTACAGATTGACCCATTTAAACCACAGGGGGGAGCGAAAACAGTTTTCAGGCCAACACATGAATTTTAAAATCTTTCGGGTTTTGAACTTAGAAAATTTTTCAAAAATTTCCCAAAATTGAGATCAAAATTTAGAAATTTTATTACAATATTTATAAAAAAAGTTGAAATTCCTTACTCGTTTTCATAGTGGCCAATCATTTGCAATTCTTTGGTGCCTCAATTGGTTTTTACAGAACCTCGCTAACGCTTTTAGTTCAGGAGAAAAGATCTGCTGAAAACGGACAATAAAGAATTTTTCGACAATTTTAAAAAAAAATTTATTTGACTGGTTTTTATCAAAAGTCAACCCTAATAGAACCCCCTTATTTTTTGGCGTCAGCCATGGTGAACACGTGTCAAAAGTTATCCATTTTGGAGAAAAAGTCCAAAATCACAAAAAAATTTGTCAAAAATCATGACTTTTTAGAAAAAATTTGATTTTTGTGACTTCAACTTCTCCGCATTTTTGGTGGTTTATGAATGCGCCTGCCCTACGTCCTTTCATGACTATTGGGTGAAAAAGTCCAAGACGTTTGATTTTGTGGCAATTTTTCAGAAAATGTCAACAAGGGATGTTTTTTGTCAGGCGTACACATGATATCCAAAATTTTTCTATGTTGAAAAAACAAAAATTTTTAAATTGTGATTTTTGGCCCAGAAAGTGTTTAAAATGGCCTAATTTGGTCCCTGGGACAATAAAAAATATGTTTTGGGCCCAAAAAGAAATTTCGAAAATTTTCGATTTTTGGACTTAGAAAAATTTCAAAAATTTTTCATTTTTTGTTAAAATTTTCAAAAATTTAATTAATTTTTTTGAAAAAAGTTGAATTTTTTTCTCGTTTTTATGAACCGGCATCCAATTGCAGCTACTTGGTCTCTCAGCTGGCCCTTACAGCACATGTCTATCGTGATTAGATGAGAAGAAAAAGCGAAATAAAATTCCAAATTTTTTCGATTTTTTTCGACAATTTTTTGCAAAAATCTTTGTTTTGAGCGTTTTTTTCGTATACTTACCCTTACTATTATAAACCTATTTTATCACGCCAGACATTTTGTTCCATCATCAACAGGAGTCAAAAGTCAACCATTTTTGAGAAAAAGCAAAAAAATTGCAAAAATTGTCAAAAATCATGACTTTTTGGAAAAAGTTGACTTCTGTGACTTTTGACTTCTCAGGATTTTTTAACATGTCCGACAGTGTCAAGCAAATGTCCTTTAGTGAACAAGAAACAAAATTCAACATAAATATGATTTTTAGAGCAAAATTTGAAAAAAGTCATTTTTGACCCCCCCAACCTGTCAAAAAGGTCAACAAAGAGTGATTCAAGAGCAAAGTTCACTAAAGGACTTATCATTTCTTCACCAAATCATGGCCGCATGCAAAAATTCAGCCAATCCTAACGGGCCAGTCACGAGATTTCGCATAAAACCTTCATTTTTTATATGTTATACTTTAGAACGGCTGTGGCCCCTACCCCAGCCTAAAAGACTTAGATGTGATATAGTGCACGGCCACCTAGTGATCAGGTGTTTTCCCGCTCGGCAAGTGTTTGGTCGGCTGAGAGCGGGGCTGTTCTTGTTTCCCGCTTTGTTTATATCAAAAATTATCTGGCAGCGCCCTTCGGGCACTGCCACAACTTGATATCCTCCAGCAATCAACTCGAACTCAAATCTATCGTTCTTTGAAACCATATTGTTCAGCAAAGTGTTACAACCTTACTTAATGAATTGGGCAAGCGCGTGTTTTTGAGGTACACGCCACACATGCCCTATTTGAAATAAGCTTATAATATTAAAATTTTACAAATTTAAAAATCATTTTTTTATTTGGATTGTAAAACTGTAAAGATTAGCCTTGTATGAATCCAGACGCAGGAAAAAGTCTTTGTTTTCGAAAATTGACTTGCCGTTCTTTGATTTTAGAAAAATGTCAAAAAATTCAAAGTTTAGGTTGAGATGTCTTGTTCAACATATTCATAATGTGCGAACTTTTTTGTTGTATTATATCCTTGCATGCATTTGTAACTCCTTGTATGGCTGCCTGGACATTGCAAAATGAAAAGTTTATTTTAAACGGCTTCCCGCGTGTTATTTTAAACCTTTGAAAACGGCGTCCGTTTCCACCAACCGCTAAAAACGATCTGTTCAAAACCAAGTATAGGAGTACTGCTACGTGAAAACTACAATTCTTCAACATTCAATTTTGAACCCTTAAATCCATGGATAAAAAATTTCGGAATAACTTCGAAAATTTTCACCATATTAATAGGGTTTGCTCTAAATTGATCCAAAAGTGCATGAAAGCAAAATATCGTTGGCGGATGATCATTCTATTGATAAATTAAGGAAATTTTTGTTGCACCAAAAACTTCAGGCTTCAACTTTAAGTACAGCACAATTTATCATAGAGCTTTATATTGATAGATAAAAACTTTTTTAAAATTCGATGCAGCTTAATTGAAACTGCTTAATGCAGCTTAATTAAACAGCTTTGAATTGAAACTGATCATGACCAAACGATTAACAAGCAGGATTGTTTTGCGTTGGTCAACATCGGTTCTGTTAGAAACTACATTGATTCTCTTCTATCCAATATAATGATATTATCTCAAAATGGAAAGAAACCTCTATAAATTTCTTTTTCTAATTTCTAGTTCCTGATTCTGGGATTTTAAAACTAGCCGTCCGGCTGCAAAAAAAAGATCAGAACAACCATTTTCTTCTGATTTTTTCGAGGGGCTGTTTCTCGGGGGACAAGCCCCCTCGACAGCCCCAATTCTGTGATGTGTGAACCTGACCATTTGAACAAAAAGCATTCGAAATCTGGCTATTCGACCAAAAACAAAAACAAAAGAGGACATGATTTTTAAATATTCTAGGGTGTTTAAAACTCTGACTCATTATGATAAGAGAACAGAATGCTTGAATATGTTCTTACTTCAAATAGTTTGGTGTGAAAAAAATCAACCCGATGATTTAAAAAGAAAAAAGATCAAGCAAGACAAAGATAAAGAAAGTTAACTAGATAAAGAAGCATTATCGCTTGTCCTAAATATTTTCCTAAAAGCTTGTATTACCTTAAGGAAAACAAATTAGCCGATTAACATCTGCAAACATTTAAGAATAAAAAAGCGTACACTTATCAATTATTAACAGTTTATTTGAATTTTCATAACCAAAATAGCAATAAGTAAAGATCATAGTGATAGAAATATATTGAAATAATTTTTTATTTACCACTCTTAAACTTCATCATAGCAATTGGACATAAAAACTCAGATACACAGAGAGAAATAATTCAAAACAGCAAACTTCTCCCTACATTTTCTCATTATTAATTTTTCTTCGCCTGCTTTGATTTTGTTAATCTCTGATATGTAGCTGTGGATTGGAAACCAAATTTAGAACCAATTTTTTCAGCAGTTCTTTAAATAATCAGACTCTTTATAACACTCTTCAAAAGTTCCAATTCCATTTCACCTACTTAAGTTAGTTTTGAGCCAGCTGCTGAGTTTTGTTGATATACGACAACGCTAAATAAATAAACTAACGAATTGACCATTACAACATCGCGCTGCCATTTTATCTGCGAAACCAACACATCTCATTTGAAAAATGCATCAAAAAATAAAATAATATTGCTATATCTAATAACAACCGTAATCAGCTACTGGATATAATTAAATTACCTTGGCTCACTCTCACGAATACTTTTACCAAATTGTTTTGTTGTTCGATTTATATATTCACTAAATGAAATTTAAAATAAAATGAAAGCTTTTGTCTGTAAAGCCTATGATACTTTCGTCGGCTTTAGGCTGTCTGGTTCCTCAACTATTTATCCAAAAACTCATTGGCTAAATCAGAAGTAAATAAATGCAGCTCAATACTACAAATTTTGATTAATGTTCTGAACCTTCACACTACGTTTTCTGTTTCAGAAAGAAGTTAAAATATTTTGAACATTTAATTTACGGTTGTCTCTAACATACTTTAAAACCCTTGCAAAATTTTAAGAATAAAAAACATTGATGCTTGTGCAATACCTAAAAAGAATCACAAGATGAAAATCTGTGGGTTTTGATAGTACCTGGATTAAAGTCGAAACAGAGTCAAGACCTGAAAAAGAAAACCTACTTATCTAAAATTACTTAGTTTCCTTTCCCATCAAAGTTTTTATTTTGATTATCTGATTGTTAAGTGTTTTGTCACCATACAAAATTGAGTAGTTGTTCTTCTGTCATTACTAAGAATATTGATAACGAATAAAAGGTTTGAAAGCCTTTGCCGGGGAATAAAGTTGTTCGGTTGAGTTCTACTCCACCAAACCGACGACAATCACTTTGCTATTTTTTTAGCAAGAGAGGTGCGAATGTGTACCACAGAAAATTTTTTTGAACGGAATGAAAACCATTTAGATTTCATGGATTTTTGAAAGAAAGTAGCAAACTGATTTTCATATTTGTTTGTTCTTGAGCGTAAACTTTTGATAACCGAGAGCAGTGTGCATGCTATAGAGTTGAAACCTTGGAAAACAGACATAGCGATAAAGATAAATCGAAACAGATGACATAAATGTCCAATAGAATCCATTGAGACACATATTTTCAGGCTTTTAGAAAACAACAATTTCATTGTAGAAACGAAACTAAAATTTCTGTTTTACTCTTCGATTCTCTAGAACAGCCTAAAGTCAGATTAACATGATTCAAAGCGTTCTAATTCTCTAACTGACACACAATTAATTTAATTTGGGCAGTTGAAAAGCACTAAATCAAATTTCAGCATGTCATTTGATGGGTTTGATGAGACCAAGGAACCGCAAATGATTGTCAAAATAAATAGGAATTGGCAGAAAGATTTTCCATGCTCAATCTTAAAAACATACCAATAAGCAGTTACTTTCAATAATTTTACCCGTCAGCAGTTGCTTTTTTTGGCTGCTCCTAAATATAATGATTTCTACAACTACAAATCTCTCCAGAAGAAAATAATCAGGTGTTTTTGGTTTATACTCAATCACTCTTTAAATATGTTTTTTAGCCAATATAATGATTGGAAGGATAGCCTAATCAATCCTATTAAAACCTAAACCCAAAAAATGTCACCAAAAACATGATCCCGATGAATCTTATAATCGAAAGAATGTGTAAAACAAAATTACCGCCGAATTTTTAATGACCGAACGATAAAGTATTGTCCTATATTCAGCGTTTTTGAACAAAAGAATGCAAGCCTTATCAATGTAAAATTTGAAATGAAGAAAAACTTCTGTCGACGCATGGTGTAGACATCTGTCAACACTGCTTAGCTGGAAAAAATGTGAATAATAAAAATACATGTACTATAAATACACGTAAAAGAGTACTATAAAGCGTTCAAAAAGTGAATATAGCTAGAAAATATGCATGATAATTAAGAACAAAAGTTTCAAGAATTTTATTTATACTGTGCTCGACAATGAAAAAAAAAACGAAGATTTCCTTAATTCAAAGTTTTTGAATCAATTTCGTTCGCTATAACCTCCAAAGAAACAGGAAAGAAAATTAAATTTTGATCTATATGTTCCAGAGTTTTGTTGTTGAAAATGGGCAAAACTTAGAAGAATGTAAAATGATTGTCAAAAATCTAGCTTATGCGCGGAATGGAGGCGAAATCAATCGGCCAATCTTTTTTCACAAGCGTTAGAGGACAACTAAGTGAATATTATCATTTAATTTGGTAAGTTTTTTTACATCAGGATATACTTGCAAATAATTCTGCAGAAGAGGTTTACCAACTCTCTCTTGCATGAGGAGTGCTTGAACTTTTGTGTTTTAGAACAAATTTTCGGAACTAATTTTTTCTAATATTAATTGCTAACGGACGGCGATTGGTCTAGTTTGCTGGTCGTAAAATTCGTCTCTTTACATGGAGGACAAATATATTGCAATTAGGGAAACCTTTGGGAGGAAACAATCTTTATATTTTTAATAAAATCAGTTATAAGCTCGTGATATAATCAGGAACCGGAAAGAAATTTAAGATTGTATTCACTTTGTAAAGGAATAAATAACATCTTTAAAAATAACGGCAGTCAAATAATAATAAGGATGGAAGAACATATGTTGCACTTTTAGGATAAACTCAATTCTGAGACTTTAACTTTACAAGAAATCAGTTTAGTTTTTAAAGATATTCTTTTACTATAAAAACATAACAAATCAATTTCCTCTGCCGTTGTAATTCATCAATTTGTGTAAGTTTTTAAATATTTTGTTGTCTTTTTAATCACATTTGTCTTTTCTCATTTAAGTTTTTTTCAGATATTTTATTTGAGAAATCAGCCTCCAGATTTTCGATTGGAAAAGTCGGTCAAAAAGCAAATAATCCTTTTTTAAACAAAAAAAGCAACAGATCCATAACCAACACCCCCCATTTGGCTGAAAACATTACATGTTACGATAAGTGTTGTAAGGAATTTTAGCAAGAGACTTGCTTATTTGGAAATCGAACGTTGAAGTTTTAACTATTTTGACAGAACTCCATAATCTGTAAAATAAAATCAAAAGTTATGATTACCAACAACGACGAAAACTCATACTCAAAAACATACAAAAAAAACAAGTTCAAATACTGAAAAATGCCAAAAAACTACATATTGACCAATTTCCACCACAGGGGGAGCACAAATCAATTTTCAGGCCAAAAATTGAATTTTAAAATGAATCGGGTTTTGATTTTTTTCAAAAATTTCTCAAAAATGAGTCAAAATTTTGAAATTTTATTGAAATTTTATTTGAAAAAGTTGAAATTTCTTACGCGTTTTTATAGTTTTCTGTCATTTGCAATTCATTGGTGCCTCAATTGGTTTTTACAGAACCTCGCTAACGCTTTTAGCTCAGGAGAAAAGATCTGCTGAAAACGGGCAAAGAAGATTTTTTTGACATTTTTTTTCAAAGAAATTTTTGATTGGTTTTTATCAAAAATCAACCATAATAGACCTCCCTTATTCTTTGCCGTCAGCCATGGTGAACACGTGTCAAAATTTATCCATTTTGGAGAAAAAAGTCCAAAATCACAAAAAAATTTGTCAAAAATCATGACATTTTAGAAAAATTTGACTTTTCTGACTTCAACTTCTCCGCATTTCTGGAGATCTATATTAGCGCCTGCCTTGCGTCCTTTAATATCTATAGGGTAAAAAGTCCAAGAAGTTTGATTTTTTGGCAACTTTTCAGAAAAAGTCAAGAAGGGATGTTTCTTATCAGGCGTACACCTGATATCCGAAATTTTTCTATGTTAAAAAAACGAGAATTTTTAAATTGTGATTTTTGGTCCAGAAAGTGTTCAAAACGGCCTAATTTGGTCCCTGGGGCAATAAAAAATATGTTTTGGGCCCAAACAAAAATTTTGAAATTTTTCGATCTTGGACTTAGAAAAATTTCAAAAATTTTTCATTTTTTGTTAAAATTTTCAAAAATTTGATTAACTTTTTTGAAAAAAGTTGAATTTTTTTCTCGTTTTTATGAACCGGCATCAAATTGCTACTACTTGGTCTGCTAATTTGCCTTTAAAGCTTATGTCTATTGTGATTAGATGAGAAGATAAGGCTTACCGAAATTCCACATTTTTTCGATTTTTTTTGACAATTTTTCTCGAATATCTTTGTTTTGAGTGTTTTTTTCATATAGTTACCCTTGCTATTATAAACCTATTTTAACACGCCAGACACTTTGTTCTATCATCGGCAGGAGTCAAAAGTCGACCATTTCAGAGAAAAAGCAAAAAAATTGCAAAAAATGTCAAAAATCATGACTTTTTGAAAAAAGTTGACTTCTGTGACCTTTGACTTCTCAGGTTTTTTTGACATGTCCGACAGTGTCAGGCAAATTTCCTTTAGTGAACAAGAAACATAATTCAACATAAATATGATTTCTAGGGCAAAATTTGAAAAAAGTGATATTTGACCCCCCCAACCTGTCAAAAAGGTCAACAAAGAGTGATTCAAGAGCAAAGTTCACAAAAGGACTTATTATTTTTTCACCAAATCATGACCGCATGCAAAAATTCAGCCAATCCTAACGGGCCAGTCACGAGATCTCGCATAAAACCTTCATTTTTTATATGTTATACTTTAGAACGGCTGTGGCCCCTACCCCAGCCTAAAAGACTTAGATGTGATATAGTGCACGGCCACCTAGTGATCAGGTGTTTGCCCCAGGCGGTCAGTTGTCGATTTATTATTATTTTTGCGGTTGTTACTCCTTGGATTACTTTAAGCGAAAAAGGGGAATGTTGTTTGTTCTCTGATTAGGCTTTTCTCTTGTATAGACAAGAGCTTTTTCGTTCTTTTTCGTTTTTCTAAGAAATCTATAGCCCTAACGTGATTTACGAAATCACCACAGTTTTGTTTTAAAGATATAAATTTAATTTCTGAAGGTCGGTCTTCTGAAAACGGCGTGCAGCTTCTAACTTTGATCGCTTTTTGTGCATTCATGAGTAATAAAAGAATTATGATAGAACAAGTCGTACAAACAATGTCAACGTGCCAAAAATCCTAGATATTTTTTTCTTATTTTTTTTGAAAACTTGTTTTAAATTCTTTATTAGGTCCGAGCACAATGACAAAAAGATTAAGTTTTGAAGCCGACCAAAGGAAACATTTAATTTGGAAAAACTCATTAAACCTTTCCAGACTCAGTTCATAAAAGAAGTGTATTGCAATTACATTATCCACTAAAATTACCTTGATTAGAGAGTCATTGTATCTGCGATATGACATTTTTTTAGTTTTAGTAAAACGGATCTGATTTTTCAATTTCAGTCTGTAACTTCACCTGACGATTATTTTTCTTTGTTTTAGGTAAGACTCTCTAAAAATTAAGAAATCATTTAATGTTCAGCAAGTGGCAGGGAATTGAATCATTGATCTACGTGGGGGCATGTTCTTGTGGGAGCCACAAAAACATGCCCAGGTACTTTTCCAGCACGAGGTTTCTGCGCTTTTACAAACTACTTCTGTGTATCATTTAAAAAATATACGAAATGATGCAAAAGCGCTGAATGCGGTCAAAGTAGACTGAATCTACATTAGGAGTGACTCTTCCCTGCTTTTATGGATCAAAAAGTATCTGAGGTTGGAATAAGAAAACAGTTTGTTAAATTTAAGCAATTTTTTGACCCTTTGCGCTTTCAAATCTCAAAAAAATTGAACTTTCTCTCATGATTCGCTCCAAATTTTGCATTAACATAAAAGTTTTGTCTTCAACTGCATTTTTACTCAAAGTTCCAAAAGCACAAAACAAATTTTTTGGTCTCCAGTTACCCAACTATTAAACAAAATAATACAAAGTTCAGACTAAATGTTTTCGAGAATCTGTTTCAAGGTGTTTACCAATGGTCATAGAAATTTAATGACGCAACCCAAAGAAAGAACAATCATAGGGATGCTATTTATAATCTAATGTTTATTGTGAAAACATTTTAATAAAGAAGCCACAATTTTCATCACCCATGAACCTTAACACGTTTTCATAAAAACAGTGTACTTGTTAATGTAGTTGAAAAAGCCAAAGTTCAACTTAGTTGCAAAGGGCAGCTGAAAACACATTACCTCACGGTAACACTAAGAGAAATTCTTCTCAAGGAACAGAGATATAATTTAGTGGAGAAATTGCTTCAAAATCTCCACATAATTTTAATTAATTTTCAGACAGAAAGTCAAAAGTTTTTTGACTTTACCACGATAACTGCCAACGCGTTATTATTGGCAGCATAACCTCCCAGGAGAGCAATATAATTGTCCTCTCAAATGGATAATCCTGTTCAAAATGTTCAAAATGGATAATCCGAGTCAATAACGAATCATTTATTGCAATTACTGGAAACAAATTAAAGAGAAAAATAACTGCGAAATGTTCACTCCCAAATCTACTCCGACGGCTTGTTTCATCCTGCTTCCTATGGTATAAACTAACTGAGGTATGACCAAGATTGTTGAAAAGGGAAGTACGCAATCTTGTTTGAAAAACTACGATTTATTGTTCCAGAAGAGGAGATACATGTTTTGACAAATACAACAGAGACCATCTACCTTCGTATTAATAATTTTCTCTTAGTAAGGTCTCGAGCTACCAATTTAATGTCATCAAAACAGTTTTAAAGCTTATCTGTAACGCCCATTTATTTAGGTACGCAGAAGCTCAGTTACGACACAAAATAAGTGCGTTTAAAGAAACACAAAAAACACCCAATTTGACATAACATTAGGAAACCCTTTTACAGGGTATCAAACAACAAAGAAACTCGAAGTTAAAAAGTACAATTTCTCCGTTGCAATGTCTGTATAATTCAAAGTGGACGCGTAAATTAACTTGGAAAAAGAGAAAATAATTCAATTGGCATCAGCTTTGTCTTGATACCCTCATCAATTTTCTTCGAGACGCTTGCAAAGAATAATAAGCATACAATTAGTATGAGCAAAAAAACATTGCGCAAACAGGTTCAATGAAAAAGTAAATATCCACCATGAAGGCTATAGGAGTTATGTGAACAAATTGTATGCAACAGACTCCATGATCTCGTGTATGGAAAGGAGCAGAAAAGGAATTAACAATAAAACAAATGTTAGAACAAAAAAAAGAAAGACCTTTTTGTGCGGCAAACATAATCTCATGCTTCTCTAAGGGCGATAATTGTCTGTGCCGCTTGAGGCCTACCTGGTCTATTATGCATTCACTCTATAGGATCGGTTCACAACAGATCTTTCACAATGCAAGTGTATGAGATCTTGAAGTTTGCCTAAGTTCGCATCTTCATTTAACCCACCCAAATTAATGAGTCAACTGAAGGAATGTAATGTTGCGAGTTCTAATTCTTGCAAAATGTTATATCACAGAAGTTTCATTCCAAAATAAACAATATGTTTCTCCTGTGTAACTGTTTAACAACATTTTACACAATTATTGATAGAATTGATAAATTACAACAAAAATGTCAAATTTTTATCGTTTATAGGCCAATAGGTGACAATAATGGACGCATTTTGCATTGTAAAACGCCTGGCAATATTAATATGGAGCGATGAGAAAAAAATAAAAAATTGAAATTTTGAACTTGGAAAAATTCCCAAAAAGGTAAATTTTGTGTCAAAAATTGAAATCTCTAATTAACTTTTTTCAAAAACTTTGAAAGTTTTTGGCGTTTTTGAATTTCAGCTCCAAGTATTGGTCATAGGCCTACTGTGTGGCCTTTACAGAAGATCGTTTCACGTTTTGGTTTCAAAGGTATAGCTGTAGAAAAACAGTCAAAAAGAGAGAACATTTTTTCCCAAAAAAACTAAGATATTTTCAAAATTTTAAAAAAGTGGTTTTTTCTTTGATTTTTGGTCAAAAAAATATCACCCAGTAGTAATTTTGGCCCTAGAAGCACTTTTTTGGCATCAAAAATCACTTTTTCGAAAGTTTGTTTTTTTTTCGGACTTAAGCGTTTTTTGGTCAAATTTTCGAAAAATTGGGTCAAAAATTCAAAAATTAAATTTAAATTTTTTCAAAAACTTTTAATTTTTTCGCATTTTTTTTTACCCGCGTGCATTACTGACTACTCGGATGACCGACTGGACTTTACAGAACATCAATAACTCAACTAGTTTAGCAGTAAACTCTTTAAGAAAAGGGCACTTTTGCCCCCCAACCGCCAAAAAAAATTTGATCAAAATTGAAGTTTAGAGTGCTCCTATGCCAAAACTTCACTTCTATGACCCCCAATATTTGTTGACGGCAGACAATTTTCATCAAGGATGTCACAGGTCAAAAGTCAACCATTTTTGAGAAAAAGTCAAAAATCACGAAAAAATGTCAAAAATCATGACTTTTCAAAAAAATTTGACTTCTGTGACTTCTGACTTCTTTGCATTTTTACACGTGCCCAACAGTCCACGAATATTGTCCCTATATGCGTCAAAGAAAAATAGCGACAGAAAATTGCATTTTTGGGGATTTTTTTCGAAAAAGTCATCATAGGACCCCCCCAACTTCGCAAAAACTCAATGAAGGAGAAATTCGACGCAAAAATGCCAGAAAGAAAAAAGTCGTCGCTAGCCGAATCAAGGGCGCATGCAAAAAATTAGAAAAAGTTACTGGGACAATTTGGAGAAAAAGCCCAAACTTGACTTCCTGAGTAGGTAACGCTTTTACTAGTCGACGGGGCCCCTACCCCTGTCTCGCATAATTTTAGAGTGATAGATTGCACGGCCACCTAGGGGGCAGGCGTGGCCCCACGGCAGGAGTTGGTCCTGAATCAGGCGCTTTCAGCTCAGTTTGTTTGGTAGTTTGAGTTTTTTCATTTACTGAGTACATTTGATCGTTATCTGGCAGTGCCCTTCGGGCACTGAATTTGGTGATAACATTGTACAATTCATTTTTTTTTCAGTTCATTCGGTTTTCCAGAGGACTTCAGGACTGAGTCCAAAGAAGTATATCGAATTTCAGTTCATCAGTGTGAGCATTTTGTGGGGACGAGCCCCACAAAATTTGCTCACAATTTTTTTTTAATTTTTGGAAAAAATTCTAAGTCCAAAAAATTCGAAATTTTTTTTTTCGATTTTGGGTCAAAAAACTATGCAGATCGATGTAATTTGGTCTCAGGAGTACGGCAAAATAATTTTTTTGTCCAAAAAAAATTTTTAAAAAATTTCGATTTTTGGACTTAGAAAATTTTCAAAAATTTATCAAAAAAATGTTAAATTTTTTCAATTTTTTTTTCAAAAATTTTGAATTTTTAGTTATTTTTTGCAAAATTTTAGATCTCGAACCCATTATTAACTCACTTAGAGAGCTCCTGGGACTTACAGAAGGTCTCTAAGTTCTCTCCAATTGGCGTGGTAACCCTTTGAAATAGGCCCCAAAATCACCAAAAAAATGTAAAATTTTGTCATTTTTTACCTTTTCTTTTGATTTTTGTGAAAAGTTATGCTTCATAAACCCCCATTATTTTTCGCCGACAATCAATTTCGTCCCTGATAACTAACCCCAAAAAATCAAAGGAAATTGCTGTTTTAGGAAAAAAGTCGTTTTTGCGGGAAAATTGGTCACCCAGATCTCAAATTGGGTTAATATTTTTCTAGTGCAGTTTTTTGCCAGTGCTCCCCACTCGGGGAGTGTAAAAACTTTTACCAGGGTTGGGGGACGCAAAAAATCCAAAAAGTTGACGAAAAAGTCAAAAAATCGAAATTTTTACCATTTTGACCCCCCCAACTTGGCCAAAAAGTCATTGAAGGAGTGATTCAATCAAAAAGTTCACTAAAGGACTTTTCTTAATCTCGCCGATTCCAGGCCACATGCAAAAAATTAGAAAAATCTATTGAAGAGATTCCGAGAACCCGGTCGTTTTCAAAGGAAGGTATATATAGGTAACAAATACTAGGAACCGGGCAGGGCCCCTACCCCGCCCTAACGGATCAAATATGCACAAACAGCGGCCACCTAGTAGGTCACACGGGACTCGAAAAAACAAAACGAAACATGATGGAAAAATACTATTTTCCAAACCTTACAACTTGGATAAAAATACTAATTGCAGATTGTATACAATGTCAAACAAACAAAGTGTTTGCGAAGACAAAATTGAAAAGTAAACAAGAACAACTAGCACCGACAAAGACTTACTTTAACGAAATGATAATTATAGATACAAAAGGACCAATTTACCCGACATCAGAAGGAAATAACTACATCTTTGTCATAGTTGACGCATTTTCACATTATGTTACTATAATGTGTGCACCAAAAAACAATGACACTATGCATTTACAGCCTTATTTGAACATTGGTTCATGAAATTCGGACTACCCGAAGAAAACATTTATGCAATTACTTCGAAAAAAAGTTTAAACCAAGCACAACA
Source organism: Convolutriloba macropyga (assembly GCF_964194025.1). Taxonomy (NCBI): domain Eukaryota; kingdom Metazoa; phylum Xenacoelomorpha; order Acoela; family Convolutidae; genus Convolutriloba; species Convolutriloba macropyga. Next base: position 49,050,247 of record NC_134474.1, on the reverse strand, counting down.
TATGCACCTTGGACAAACGGATTAGTGGAAGGGACAAATAGAATAATTGGACAATTCATTAGAACATTACTAAATGAAAAGTACAATAATTGGTCACGAAAGGCAAAATTCTTCCCATACGCGTACAACACACAATATCAAACACGACTAGGCATGTCACCTTATGAAGTCGTTTTCAGTCAAAAACCGAGAAAACCAACGAAATTTAAACTCGGAACAACAACGGATGAAATGGGTAATTGCAACCCATCGGATAAAAGTGCATGTAACACACAACCTACACATACACACTTGGAAAACCATTTCAGCCATCCTAAAATTGCAAAATTACAAAAAGGAGCGTTCGCAAAATGGTTCCTAGACAAAAAAAAACACTACAACGATACATATCAAAAAATAACAAAAATTCTACAAAACAGAAAGAAGTTAACCGATGAAATGAAAAAATGCAATTTAGAACAGCAAAACTCCTTGAGAAAAATACTTTTGTATTAGTCACTAATCAACAACAAATTGAGGGATTATCGAAAAAACTATTACCCCTAAAAACAGGACCATTTTTGATTATTGATAAACCTACCGAAACAACGTACATCTTAAAAGACAACAATGAAGAACAAATAACAATACACAGAAGTCACATTGTACCATACTATCCAAAAGAAAAAACACATCAAATTAGAACTACAAAATTATCTCCTAACAAAAGAAATACCAACACTAAAACAACCAAACACATCAACTTACATTTAAAAAGATATCCACAACCCGGATACAAAACATACACATCAATATAATCTTCGGAAAAGGAAGGTCACATTACAGTAGTAAAAACTTAAAATAGTAATAAATAATTATATAATATTAATAAATATATAATTCATTAAATATAATTATAATATTAATACTAATAATAGTCATTAAACGGACTACCTTACAAGCTATCATTTATACATTATGTTATATATATATATATATATATATATATATATATACATATATATTTATATTACTCTACAATCTATACTATTTATGAATCATATTTATGTCTAACTATTTTGATAAAGAGTACTACGTATTTCCCCAGCTCTGTAATGGATTAACATGTACCTAAATAAACCCAGTATAACTTGCTACCTAAATACATCCAGTTTTTCTACTCTAACACACTTCCCTAACCTGAACCTGTGTGTGTACCCCCGAAAGAAACAAACCAGGTTATTAAAAAAGAACATCTATATTAAAACGATAATAATAATAACACACAAAAAGTACAAAACACATCAATCAATCTGGAAAGTGTTAATAACAAATACACCTAACTCAATCCCTAACCCTTAAAACATACATTACAACAAACCCCGGAATATCACTTGTTCACCAGATCGATCACACCAGATCTATTATAACTTTCAAATTACCTAGGCACACACGTATTAACACCTTCAATGGTAACAAACGATAAATAAATAATTATAACAAAATAGTGAATACTTTCTTCATCATCAACATCTTCTTTCTTCATCATCAACATCTTCTTGAACACCTCAATTCACAATCTTCACTAACTGTCATTCATCATCTTCAATCCACCCCATGACACATCCATCTCATGTGCTACACGTGAACACTAGCCGTCAACACATAAATCAAATAACAAATGAAACAATATAAGTCAAAATAACAAACACTATTCTAACAGAAACTGGTTATGATACTAGCCCCTGAACCAATCACTAAAGATTCTGCACGTTATTTTCATATAAACAAAATAGCAAAACAGAATAAAACAAATAACAAACAGTATTTTGATGTTCACAGGCTTGGAACTGGAATAGACGTTTTTGAATTTAATTGAAGTAAAAACAATAAACAAATAAACCAAATAACAAAATTCAAATAACAAATTAATCCAAAATAACAATATCCTCCACGATTGATGACTCGCGGAATGGAATAGACATTTTATAGATGTCACTATTAGTAACAAACAATTTATTATAAAACAACAGATAATGTAAAAAGGGAACATTAATAATAACACAAAACAGGTAAAGCACCATTATTACTATTACTAAACAGGATAACACTAAAACGAATACGAAATAAAAAATAAGGAGTTCAACATAAACATACACTGAAAAGAACAACTTCCTCTTTTCATCTCCAACATCTACACTGTGAAGAATAACTTCTTCTTTTCAAATTGGAATAATTTCCTCTTTTTAAACGAGTAACCCGCATAATGATGAATAATTGCAAATAACAGTACAGGTCAAAGGCAATAACAAATCTTTGCCAGAACTAATTAACACTGCTGGCAACGTTTTTAGCCTACTAGCAATTATTTAACATTAAGGCATAAATGTCAAAAAACAACCAAATATTGATATAAATATGAAGCAGTGCAACAATCCAGTGAGAACAGTAATTACTACAGTAACAATCCAGTAGTTGTAATAAACCATTTGTTGTAACAATACATTTGTTGTAACCTACATGTACCAATCCGGACAGTAACAATCCAGAGTGAAATGACTCATTACCTGAAATATATACAAATACAATTCAGTTCAAATTTCATTATTCATCGGTCAAATGACCTTAGGCTAAATAGACATTTCACAGTAACATTTTAAAAAAATTTACGTCATAGCCCAAATCTACGTCATAAGCAAAAACGAACGTTAAAAAGACGGACGTCATAGTCCTCATCAGTAACCACATACCTCATTAGTAAACGAACACATCATTAACAGAGAAGAAAGGATCAAAACAATCATCTTCATTAGTAAGATGAAGATACTTGAAGAACAAAGTACCGGGACAAACGGCTCCCAGGCAGACGCAATTAGTAACAAACTAAAAATGTCAACCCAATTAACATTTCCCACCATTACCAGATGGCGATTAACAAAATAGATCTAACACAGATCAATTATGTGTTGAAGTAGACACTTCAACACAACATCAAACATCAACGAATATTTACGTTGCAAACAGAAAGACTAATTAACAGTTTTCACCATTTGCACCATTTACACCATTTCTGCACCAACTGAAACAATTAACGAACCTGTAGCTCATTAGCACTAAACTTTCAAAGGATTTAAAAAAGCCAGCAGATGGAGTCACCATCTTCATCGAGCATACCATCAATAAAAAACCTACTTGAAACAAACTACTACCTTCAGATAACTAATTGGTATCTTACCTACCGGCAAAAGATAACGTCATTAACCAATCAAACATACCAATTACTTGCCAACATACCAATTACAAGAAAAACACCGTAACAAAAAAGCCGAAGAAAATCCACAAAAGACACTCATAAATCAAAGAATAATAATCCAAAATACTAATTACAACCAGAAAATTAGTAAAATTGGCAACTTCAAGAACCAAGAAAGAAAAACGGAAGATATGTTAATGTCACCAACATTGTAGAGAGCACCGGATATTTAAGTAAAAATCACAACTCCGATTTTGTCTTGTACAAATCACAACCTCTCTCAAATCAGAAAAATTTCTTCATTTCAGCTAAGCTGATAACAAAAGTTAAAACTAACTTAAATAATTTCTAACTAAAACTCTGTTTCTAACCTAACAAAAAATCTTAAATTCAAAATTCCACCTCAACAAAATCTCATTGACTCTCAATTGTAGAGACAATTCTCGACCAAGTCAGAAATTCATAAACAATTTTTTGCCCCATTCTCAACCAGAACAGAATTTCAAAAATTTCTTCAAAATCCAATTCTCAATAATTTCTGAAAACATTCAGAGTAATTTTGTATAAACTGCTTTTAAAATTCTATCACATCCTTATCAACTTTCTACATAAGACGATTCGACAAACCAGGTAAACTGAATTATCTTCATTTCATTTCAGAAAGACTTATACCACCTATGTTGTCAGACTCAGAATTTTTGAATTCATTAAATAAGAACCAACTTGTCATAAAAATATCAGTCCAAATAGACGATTTTTTTGAAATTGACTACCCATCTGGCAGTCATATACATTTTGATGACGATAGCGTTACACTAACAAACTGTAATGTATCAACTCAGGATTATCTCTCTATCATAGAAGGAACAACAAAAACTGGACAAGAGATAAAACTCTTTTGGGGAGAAAAACACTTTGATTTACTCAAAAACACAGCACCGTGTACTGAAACAAACACAGAATTTGAAACACTGAAACATCAAATTAACACTAGAAAGTGTGTCAACTTAAACCAGTTACACACAGTTTTCCTTGTAGTTTTAAAAAAGGAAGCTATACATCTCATTGACGACAGAACAAAAAAGTAACAACTGTAATGATACCACTCATTGTCATAGTCATATATCAATAAAGCTTTCACAAAATTTGATAGTGCGGCACCGTTAAGTGTCAGTTACAACAGTAAATAACTGTCACTTTCCAGTGGAGCATTGTATTCAATTTACACTAACAATCACACTAACATCCACGAACAAATTAAAAACAAGTACAAAGACAACAGTTTCAAAAATTGATTTCACAGAAGCATTAATAGCAACATATTTACTATTAACTAAAGTACTATTTTTCTTAACTATCTTTCTAGTACCGTGTATCGTAGTTATTTCCACATACCTTGCTATAGTAACCATAACTGAAGTCGTACGAAATCGTAGAGTCGTCTATGCAAGCCCACCAGTACAATAAAAACACCTCACGAAAGAAATAAATTCTGATATATTTCACATATGCAAATCCAATATAGATATCATAGAACTCGAAATATTAAAATTTATTAAAATCGCACTTATAATTTACTTTTTCATACGTATGTGTTTAAGTCTAACACAATATTTTTTCTGCACCCATAAAAATTGATCCTATTCCTGATATTGAAGAATCCCTTTACTACACCCTAAACTCACAAAAATTCTACTTACAAATAGGATTTCCAGAAAACTCTCAATTATACGATAACGTCATAATATATCAATTAAATCTCAGACTAGATTACAACGAAATTTGGATATCGAACCTAGGAGCACAAACACATCCACCGGGACAAGAATCAACACCACTCAATTTTTTACAACCACCATTCATTAACCTCCCACCCCACGGACCTGGCTCAGGAGCATAACATATAGCCTGCAAAAATTGCGTCATCAAGCAATAACCAAAGTAACAATCACCCAGAAAGACCACACCATAACGAAGTCACAGACTCAACAAATATTCCAACTTCACCAGAAATTGATGATACTTTAAACCCAGATAACGAAAACCCGTATACTTAACGACGGGAACGACCGGAAAGAAGAGAACTTCTAAGAGCACGACGTCGATCGTCATTATCATTTCCAACACAAGACTCAACATTAGTCTCATATGGATCAACAGACATAGAATCTAATATAATAAGACCTTTAGAAACAGGACACTCAGAATCACCAAGTAGAACAGGAACACCTACATTGCACAATTTTAGTATCAGTTCACCAAGTGAACACCCAAGTGTTAATACAGATCATACACCAACACCATCCGAACTAAGAGCAAATCCTTTCTTACCCCCAACATTTCCACAGAGACAAGACTTCAATTTTGTTCAAGAACACTTCCGAGTACAACCATTACAGTCACCTAATAGTTCATTTTGGCCAGCAACCTCACCACAATCCGCAAGTACAAGTACACCACCATTGAGAACAAATCAAACATCATCATCATATACATCAGTAAGCTTACCAAGAGTCAAAATTCCAAACTCCTTGCAACCTCCGAGAAATACAGCATTATCCCCATCATCATTCATACCCGACATTAGATTACCCTCAAGCCATCCAGGACGAACTCGATCTACCCCCATACTTAATTCTAACCCCCCAACTCAAAGTAGAAAAAATGAGCATACATATCTCTTCCCATTAGACCACAAAACTTGGAATCCACCTCCGCCGTTATTAGGACCTACCAATCTTGGTGATACACTTACTAATTTGTCAAGAAATAGACTAATTAACACCCTCAACCTTACAGCACGACAACGTAACACAGCACTAAACGTTTTAGCAACACCATTTCTAGAGCTTAAATTCATTACAACGATAAAATATAACACTATCTGTAATCATCCATTTCACGCTACAACACCTTCTATAGTCGCGACCACAATCCCAGCACCTTTCATCTGCATTGAATTTCTATACAAATTCGATAGATATACAAAACAAACTTTAGGGTTTGCAACATTTTATAACCCACATACAGGTTTCTCATAAACATGTCGCTTCAATTAAAAGCTATAATATTAATACTATTACTAATAATAATGTATATTTATATGAAAATAGAATCACAAATAGAACTGGAAAAACGAATAAATATCAAATTCAAACAAAGAATTAAAGACTGCATAAACGAAAGAATGAAAGTACATATCAAAAACTTTGAATATAGAAACAAAACACGCAATATAACGTATGCAAAGACAAACAGACAAAACAAACACAATTATAGTAACTATACACAATATATCTTCAATAATACAAATAAATCACAATACTTAAATTATAACACCGATATCGAAGAACTTGAAAAATTTAAAAACAGTTCAGACTACGAAGCCATGTGGGAAACAGCTATTGATAAATGGACACAAAACTGGAATTTCTACAAAGAACAATTAACAGATAACATATTAAACAAATTTGACATGAACAATAAAAGACAAAAAAGACAAACACAAATAGACTTTGTAGAATTAACCGGACAAATTATTAACGGCTCCGCAACAGGACCACAAGACATATTCATAGAACACTATGATTGTGATGCAGAAGAAATCACAAATGTTAAATACTACGAACTAAACAAAATTAGTACATGTAAATTCAAACCATTAGATCTTGATATGACAAAAACAGAAGTAAAATTATTATCAAAAGCTCAAGCAGTAGAAATAAAAGCATACGCAGTTGCAGGAACAATTAAAGAACGCGTAGAATGGTGTTCACAACACACCGACTACATTAGAGCAAACAGACCAAGTTATTACGTTTCAGACGCACAAAGAACAAAAATATTAGACGCGGGTGAAGTTCGAAACGAACTCGCTAGAATAAACCTTCTCAAGAACACAAGATATAAACCAACAAGATATAATATCTCATCAACTATATTGCTAATCCACCACTTCAGAAAAAGACTGAAAAAAATGCAAGGTCGAATACAATTCGATATGAATACCCCTTTGGTACCGCCATACGGACGGATAGTTTATGATTACACAAATCCAATGTGGATACCAAGCGCAATTAAAAAAGCACAATCAAATTGCATGAAAAGACCACGAAAACAGAACAGAATAGATATACTAGTCTGGACACTAAAAATACGTGAGGTATCACTAATACTAAATCTAGACAACGAAAAAATATCATATATGGGAACAAAACTACCCTGCGCTCTCCGCAAAGGAGAACGCCTCCCAACTCCATTAACAAAAGCAACAATAGTATGGGAACCACAAACACATTGTCAACTTTTTGAACTAATGAGATTTGATGCATTCATGGTAAAGTACCAAGATAGATATTGGATAGAAACAAACGCTGAATGGACAACAGTCCAACAACCTGACATAACACAAAAAATAAAATTAAACAAAACAGACACCATCGCTACTAGATTCGAAGTATTTCCACTCGTCGAACGCGAGTCCGGTTTATTGCAACCATTACACAAAACAGAGTATGATGATATATACATCATCTACGAATACGGATTCGATATGCATACTGGACAAAAAGTAACAATAAAGAAAGATAAATTTGACGATGAAAAATTTATCAGAAAAAAACCAGAACAAATAATATCAGAACGTACACGATATGAAGACGAAGATAACAAAGAATACTACTATGGTTTTGTAAACGAAAACACACATTTGAACATGAAAATGGACCTTTACATGAGTAACATTTACTCACGAATAAGTCTACAAGCTATAGAATTCTATTCACAAATTTACGAACAAACTAGAAACCTTCGACAATTAACATTAACAAAAGTACAAAAGAACACTCCGCTATTAGGATGTATTCTCACTGGAGACAGATCAATATTTGTCAAACATGAAGGAGTCAATGTAAAGAAAATGTACAAATGCGCGAAAAAATCATCACCCCTATATGTACCACAAACACGCGAATGTTATGATAAAATACCAATTCTATACAAAATCAGAGTACAATACGTACACCAACTAACACGACACACATACTTATGGGCGAAGAAAGTCCCATGTTCACACAGTAACTTTGATCAATTAATATCAATAGACACTGAAGGAACAGCGAGATACAGAGTCACACCATACCCTGTAAAAGTCGAAACAGTACTGAATACTATTTCACCTGAAGAAATAGTACTAGACAACATGTTTAGTAACGCAAGTTTGATAGAAAGTGGTATATACAGTAGAGAACAATTAATTCAAGAACGAAAACGAGATCTAATACACGAATACATGCGAGACCGCGAAAAACCATTACAGGAAGCTACATCAGCAAATGCGCAAAATTTGTTAGAACTTGAACAACTAGGATTACTACAAACATACAAAAATTATGAACAATCACTAAAATGGTTAAAAGATCTAAATATTAATGGATATAACTTCCAAATCGACCAACCCAGTGTCAACTGGAAAGAAATTTTTGACGGCGCATGGCTAAAAGAACAAATATTATCAATCTTTGGTTGGCCATGGTACATCTTGGAAAGAATGGCATTCATATACGCCATGATTAGCATGATACTATATTTAACAAATCTTATAATAAAAATCTATAAAGCTTTTGCAATTCATAAAGCAATTGGCAAACAAGCTGGTATTACAAAAATACTTTTAACAGGAATATTTGGTATCTTCTCACAGACATTAACACAACTAGTAGCACAAATTCAGGAAGAAGAAACTAGTCACGATGGTGATGAAAATTATTCACACTATACCAGACATAATAAACCAAGGAAGAACATTTTTCGCCGACACTCTTCAGATATAACACATATAACAGATCACAACGATAACGATAAACAATCACAAATTTATATTGATACTAATTACAAACACTATAATACAACTGTTCGCAGAACAGGTAGGGGACTACAGTTACGAACAATAGATTCACCACCGAAGAAACAAAAACCACCATTGCCAAAACGAAAGTACAAACAAGAACCAATAAAAATTGAACCATTAGAAACAATAACTGAAAACAAACTACCCATACTACCACCACAACTCATCACCCCACCACCTGAATATCAATGTTTAGCGAATAACGTATCTTTTAATACACCCCAAACAACATCGCTTACTACACCACATATCGCACCAATCCCTAGTGCGCCTAACATCCAACAACAATCATCAACATTTTATGGAAGTTCATGTGAACCTCCTTTGGGTATTAGTAAAACAACACCATACAAAATCCCACAACCATCACCTACATCGACAAACCAACAAAACCTCATACCATCAGTAAAACTAATGAAAATGCAAAACCCCCCACAAATAGATTTCAATCAGTTAAAACTAGCAGCTAATAAAATGCATAACCGCAGCCATAGTTTAGACATCCTGAAAAATGATGACCAACCACATACGAATGAAGTAACATATTTTGACACTCATTCGGCAGATACATATGAAGTACAAACTTGTACTCAGCTATGAACAACTAACATGCTTTATACTAATTCAAAGACATTTTTACTTGCCAGATATTCCCCTACTTATCCTAATTTAAATTCCAATACACCCGCCACCCATATTTCATGTATTTTCCTATATTTATACATAACACATCTGATACATTCGAGAAATACATGTAAACTTCCTATTCCTTGCAATATAACATACATATAGAAGCAACACAATGGTACTAACCAATTCACCACAGAAACATATTCCTGTACGAATATGAATGGAGATTGTATTCATAAATCATAATACCGGCAAATGAATAATAACAATTGTATAACAGACAATAACAAAGGTGACACTGATAACAAGTGTGTTTGTAACAAACTAAATGAACAACGTTTCATATATAAACCTGTAACAATCAATTGTAATTATTACAAAGTTAAGAATATGTAACAAATTGAATTACCTTTCAGCAAACAAGAAACGATATGGCAAACGAAATGGACTATGAGCCCGAGACTCCATACCGAGCACATTCGCCCCTCAGCTACGACGTTGAGGAAGGAGAGCTCAGTTCAGGATCAGGACGTTCAAGTCCAGGAACAATACGCGACAACGCCTCTGATTGCAGCACGCAGACAGACGATCGTTTTGATAACCCACAGGACCGGATCAACAACTATGAGAGTCGAAGTGGAATGTGCCATTTCCGATCAAAACACACAAACAGCGTTGAACTCCGAATGAACTCGCACAGGTTATAAAGGAACAAGTTATTAGGAAAAAACAAACAGAAAACAAACGTAATCAAGATTCCTTTTATAACAGAACAAGTGATAACGTAACAAAACAAGGAACCAGTACTAACGTACATAGTTACCAGAATAACAGACCACGTAACGATGGCATAAATAACACGCCAAATACAGTATACCAATCGCCACCTCTACCTAACTATCCACTACCAGTACGACCATCTCCACGTAACACTAACGAACAATCCCCAACAACAACAGTAATGGAAACAATATGGTTTCAGGACAAAGACCCCCGAACACTGAATAACCCACATAACAGTAACTATAATCCATTATTAGGTTATCGTAATTGGTCTGAAATGCCATTCGATTCACGGGACTATAACTTTGTAATGGCACCGCTACACAACCTAAAAGATCGTGTCTCAGAATTTTCCACCATTACCTTTGGAGTCATTGTTGACTTCCAACAAAAGGATTTATAAACTTATTTTATTTAATAAATAAATACTGAAATACTCAACACTGATTGGTTGAAATTATGGAAATACCTTTCCCTTAAATGTTTATTTGTTATTCCCAGAGACAACAAGACAACTCTACCCTTTAGTCGGTACCAGTCAGACCTGATATAATAATAAAGTATATTTCTCTCTCTCTACTCCGCTCTTGTTTTGTATTGAGATATACGTTAGACTTTAGCATTGCGGCCGGTGCACTGTCTGCTGAAGCTCAGATAGAAGAGTAACAGACTAGAGGAATAGAACTTTAGTTAGTCAGGTAAGCCTTAAGATATACTATATTCTTGAGACTCCATAAGACAGAGTTAGAGTAACCTCCCTAGGTAACCCTACCTCAGCACACGTCTTATCTGGTGCGACCAGTGCCGGACTAATTTTGAAATAACGAACAATTATTTTTCATTATCCGTAACGGAAAAATTAACAATTAAAACAGAATAACCTCTAAATTAAGAGCACTACAGAGATAACAATGGCCAGTAATTACCATCAACAACTAGATGATAATAATTATAACAATTACTTAATACCATTTACAATCTCTGATGATTGTCCTTTCGAAAATCGCGAAACAATACACAAAATATTAATAAATTTGAAGAATAACTTCTTCAAAGAAACAAAACATATACAACAAATAAGTATCCATAGAAATCATTTAGCACATTATCTTCCAGTAATACTACTAGGAAGAGACCAACTAAATAAAAACTATATATTTTCACTAACAAACGAAAACAAACAAAAACGAATATATTATAATTTCCAAAACGACATAACGTTAGCAGACATGTTAAAAACATTTTTAAAACGGCACGAAGAATCCCAAGATCGAAGAAAAACAACAGCGATACCGACTTCAACATACGAATTACTACGAAATACATGTGAGTATCTAAATGAACATCAAAAACCGATACACTCAGTTAACGATAAACTTCGAAACGATATAACAAATTATAACAATTGGTTAACAAAGATTATTGAATTAAAAACAGAACTGAAATCAGCTACCTTAGATGTAGTACAAATAATTTCTGAGTTCACATTTTTATTCTGGTTAGATAATTTTGAACATATTAACGAAAAAAGAAAAGAATTTGGAATAGCATTCAGAACAGAAATTGAAAAACTCAATGAGGAACTAAAACAAATTTGGAACAGTGAGTATTATTCACCGTATTTTGAAAGCACATTAAAAGTACGCTCAGATAGCATAAATTACATACAAGGTTTAGAAAATTATATACAAATATTGGATCAGGGACAAACGGGTTCTACCACATTTAACCTATCGAAAACAGTAACAACAACTTCGACACCGAAAGATATTCAAATGAATACAAATCTTCAAACAAAACAAAAATCAACAATTAAACCTGATAAACTGCTAACATCAAATTTATTTGGACATCAACAAACAATTACAGATGAAACATTTATTTCGGATTCCGAAGAAAGAGAAAAAGAAATAGGATTTCACAACTGGATACCAAATACAGTGAACCAAAGAGTACGAAAGAAAACTCAATTGACAGAAAATAACAACTATAGAAATAATAATTATATAAATACTCTAACGGATAATAACGACCTAAATTGGGAACAAGAAGCACAAAACTATAATAATTTAAAAAACGAAATAACAGAACAAGTAACAAACCATACAAATAAATTAATAGATAACATAGAAAATAGATTTCGACAAATAAATGAAAATATGGAAAGAAAACAATATGAAGCATTACAGTTTATGTTCGACAAACTAGAAAAAACTATAAATGACATGAACACACAAAACAATGGACCCTCAGAAAATAGAAACACAGAGAATAACTATTTAACAAATCATAGACACGAAACTAGAACAAGAGTATCAAATTCACAAACTACTAATTCTAATACAACGGAAGAAAGAGAAACAACAGTTACAGAACCTCCACTCCCATTTTATAAGCAATTGACATCAATGAGCATAAACGAAGAGCCAATAATTGAACAAAACATAAGTAGCGGGTCAGTACCAACAACAATAAGACCATTCGATGGCACAGATCCAGCATATACTGTCGAAGAATATTTGAACAGTATAGTCGCAGCGATGATATTTAGCAGCGGCATAGAACCAGCTAACAAACCAGGTCACCATCAATGGAAAGTAAAACGAGCAGCCTTAATATTACATACATTACAAGGCCCAGCCCAAAAATGGTATTCAACTCTACCGAGTGAAACAAAATTAGATTGGGAAATATTCTGTAAAGAATTCTCAGACATGTTCGATTCAGAAAAACCAAAACAACAAGCAAAAATAGTATTACAACAATTACAAAAACATACTAACGAGTCACTACGCTCACTTGCACTAAGAATAGAAACACTTGTCAAAACAGCATATTCATTATATACAGAAGATTATCGAAACAGCGTAATGAACCAAACATTTATTAGGTGTTTGGATAACGAATTAAAAACAGCAGCACTGAAAAAACACGCAAACCATAAACAAACACCGAGAGAACCAGAAATGACATTCAAAAACTTAGTAGACAAAATAGACCAAATGGATTTGACAAGAACAATAACAAACAATCACAAACGATTATATGAAGTTAATCAAACAACAAATAGTATTCATGACGATCTTAAACAAATGAATATAGCATGTAACAATATAAACGATTTAAACCAAAACGATTTAGAACAGTTTGAAGGAACAATTTGTAATGTACTTAATGGAATTAACAATACTTACGACAGAAAAAACTTTAAAGGACGACCAAAATTTGCATTATTTTGTAGTTACTGTAGCTCTCATGGTCATACAAAAGGCAGATGCTTTAAACGACCAAGAAGAGAAAGCATACCAAGACCAAAAGAAAAATCCTTTTACGGTCATATGAGAAACAACCAAAACTTACCAAATCGGAGAATTGACTCAAATAATGTTAATGGACGTCAATTACCATCGACGTCACCAGTCTATAACAGTTCTAGAAGCAGAACAACATATAGACCACAATCACGAAATAACTATAATACACCGAATGATCAACGAAACAAAAACTCTAACAATTATAATAACCGAAATTTAAGTTACAATAGAAATAACTATAACAGAAGCAGAACAAACAGCTACAACAGAAGCAAAGATTATAACAGTCGAAACAACAGTAGGTCGAATTCAAGATATAACAGTCAAACAAGACCACAATCACCATATAATAACAATAATAACAGAAATAACAATTATAATAATAATTATGATAGACAGAGGTACAATAGTAGAGATTCAAGTAAAAGAGATAACTACAGAAATAGATCAATCAGCGATAGTAGGCATAATTCAAACAACTATCGCACAAATACTAATAGTAACAATGCTAGAAAAGACAGACGAAATTCATCAAATAGAGAATACAATAACAGAAATAGATCACAAGATCGCAGATCGAACGGACATAAATATAACAATAATAACAACAAAAATAGAATAAATAGCATAGAAGCTGAGAGACAAAATGAGGATCCACCAGGCATAGATGAATACGAATACACATCAGATTCATCGAATGAAGACCAGGAAATACTTGATAAATTCTACAATGCAAACGAAGAAACATGTAACAACATAGTGAATGCATTAGAAAACAACCCGACATGGATTCTACCAATGTATCAATGTAATAAATTTGAACAAGATTTCACAAAACAAAAACCAATACTAGAAATCGATTTCCTACTTGATTCTGGAGCAACATTAAATCTCATAAATGAGGACACTTAGAACGAGATACAATATAATAACCCAGAAATACATCTGGAAAGAGCAAACAAAACATTAACAGCAGCAAATAATACTACAATAGAAACACTTGGAACTCTAACATTAAATCTTAGAACAGATAGAGTATCAAACAACAGAAACAAACTACAACACAATTTCAATATTCATTTCTACATAACAAAATGTAACCACAATATTCTAGGAACTCCATTTTTCAAGGAGTACATAGAAACAATAAACGTGAACACAAACAAACTAACAATAAACACTAGCACAATTCTAGATAATGATATAACATTTTTTATGAACAGTACAAAAGTATACCCATATTATTCTAGACTTTACCCAATTTTCAACAAAGAAACGATCTATCTAGACAGAGAACAAAATAAATGCATAACATTTCCAATACCAATATTTAAACAAATGGAAAATTCAAACGGAAAGAAACTTTACAGTTCCAAACACTATTTTGAACCGATAAACAAATATCAAAACATATCATTCACCGATATTAAAGATCTTACATCAGAAACCGAACATTTTATAGACATATTCCTAATAAACAAACAACAACATAAAATAACAATAAATGAATGCCTAATTGGTTTCATGTATCAAAACATTACATTCATAAAACAAAACGAAGATATGTACCAAACCAATTCAATAGACTTCTTTACAGCGTTATATTTTCTTACTTACGAAAACGAGAACGATATCAATGAGATATTAAACCTACAACAAAACGAAACAATTGAACAAGTAGCAACATTCGAACGAAAACCGAACTTCAAATGTAAATTTATTATCCACAAATATACAGAATCAGAAAAAGAATTCATTCAAATGTTTGATTTTCAACACTCATATCTAACACAAGATGAATTTGAAAAAGTAGTAAAAATTATACTAGACTACAAACAAGTCTACGCAACAACAAAATTTGATGTGGGAAAAACAAAAGTCAAACTGAACCTCCCTATAAAGAAAGATGCAATCTTCAAAAAACAACGAATAAGTAAAGTACCGATACAATTACGAGAAAGAATACAAAAATTACTCGATGTTTTGAAAAAAATACGATATAATTGCACCAGGCAACAAAGAACAATTATCAACAGGAAATAGATTCACAAATCCAGTAATAATATTACGAAAAGGGGAATCACTGAAGATAGTACTAGACGCGAGATACTTAAACAGTATGATTGACGAATCAAAATGTAATTGGCCGATCGAACCAGTTGACGTGGCACTAACACGCATAAATGGAACAATATTTACAACAGCAGATCTAAATAGCGCCTACAACCAAATACCTCTTGATGAAGAATCTATGAGATACACACACTTCACAATAGGCAATGAACAATATTGCTTCAAACGTTTATTTTACGGAATATCTATTGGACCAGCAGCTTTTGCTTCAATACTAACACATTTTCTCTATCCTTTAATACAAAAAGGAACAGTAATAACATACGTAGACGATATTTTCATTCAAACAAACTCATACGAACTCATGTACGAAACACTTATAGAATACCACAAAGTATTGTTAAAAGAAAACTTAAAAGCAGCACCCGATAAAACATACTTCATGTTAAAGAAAGTTAAATTTCTTGGACACATAATTGAAAATAAAACAATAAAACCCCTCAATTCACGAATAGATGGTTTCCAAAAACTTGAACCTCCAAAAAGTATGAAAGCCTTACAGAGATATTTAGGAACAAAAAACTTTCTTGCCAAATATGTTTATGGCATGCAGCCAATACTTCAACCATTTTATACTCTTTTACACAAAGAAACAGATTTCAAATGGACAAAAGAACATCAACAGATTTTTGAACAAATGAAAAAGACAATAACACATAACTTAGAATTAACAATGCCAGATACTACACAGCCATTCTACATTATAACAGACGCATCGAATACAGGAATTGGAGCAGCATTACTCCAACAACACCCTACTGAAAAGAAAATGAAACTAATATCAGCAAATTCTCGATTGTTCACACCTATCGAAATGCGACACTCTACACTAATAAGAGAATGCTCTGCAATAATTTTTGCATTAACAGAATATGAATTCCTACTAACAGGGTCGAAGCATCCTATTGTACTATTTACAGATCATAAACCGATCATCTACCTATTTACACAGAAAAATAAACCAAATCACAGAGTTTACAGATTCCAGTTAATACTGATGAAATTCCCAAACTTACACATAATCTGGACAGAAGGAAAAAACCTAGCACTCCCAGACCTGTTAAGCAGAACAATAGACGAAGAACATTTTACAAAAACAAGAGATATAACAGTAGAATTACCAGAAAACATTAAATTCTTCTTTGCAATAACACCGTTTACAAATAACCTCGAATGCAAATACAGCGTTTGCAATAATCCGAATGATGAGAATACAGACCGAACACATTACCCAGTATTAGCAAACATATATAACAACTACTTTGAGATTAACATAGATAAAAATACATATAATCCGATCTCATACGAGAAATACAATACAGAAACAAAAACAAACTTAATACCAAAATACAAACCAAAAATAAAAGATTGGCAATCACCAACAATAGAAAAAGACGATCTCATTATTAACAAAAACCAAAAAGGACCGTACACAATTCATCACGACGATGATTACCTCAGACTGATTAATGTTATAAAACAAAATTCAGAGTACGAAAATGCAAAAATATCAGATATCTTCTATGACGAAAAAACGAAGGTAACAGAACAACTTATTAAAGAAACACAAATATTAGATCCTGTACTACACAGAGTGAAAATGTGGAAAAAACACAATAACAAACCACACTCAGTAACATTGGAGATCCGTGGCAACAAAGGATTATTTGCTTACTTTCGGAAATATAAATCAATAATAATTGACGAAACAACAGAATTAATAAAAATTATAATAAATGTTCACAAAAAGTCATTACAACGAATTTGCTTACCATTAACATTATTGCTATGCGTATTTTACGAAAATCATTGCATAGATCTCGTAGGTCACACAGGACTCGAAAAAACAAAACGAAATATAATGGAAAAATTTTACTTCCCGAACCTCACAACATGGATAAAAATTCTTATTGCAGACTGTATCCCATGCCAAACAAACAAGGTATTCGCCAACACAAAAATAAAAAGTAAACAAGAACAATTAGCACCAACAAAAAAGTATTTTAATGAAATGATAATGATAGACACAAAAGGACCAATCTACCCTACATCAGAAGGAAACAACTATATATTCGTTATAGTTGACGCATTTTCTCACTATGTAACAATAATGTGTGCACCGAAAAATACAGCACACTATGCATTTACCGCATTATTCGAACATTGGTTCATGAAATTCGGACTACCCGATGAAATACGATCTGATAATGGATCAGAATACATCAATACAGAGCTAACACACTTATGTAATTATTTCGAAATCAAATTTAAACCAAGTACAACATATGCACCTTGGACTAACGGTTTAGTAGAAGGAACAAATAGAATAATTGGACAATTTATAAGAACACTGCTGAACGAAAAATATAACAATTGGTCACGAAAAGCAAAATTTTTCCCTTATGCTTACAACACACAATATCAAACACGACTTGGAATGTCACCATATGAAGTTGTTTTTAATCAAAAACCAAGACAACCAACAAAGATTAAACTCGGAACAACAACAGATGAAATGGGCAACTGTAACCCATCAGATACAAGTGCATGTAACAAACAACCTACACATACACATTTAGAAAAACAATTTAATCACCCGAAAATTGCGAAATTACAGAAAGGAACATTCGCAAAATGGTTTTTAGACAAAGAAAAACACTATAATGATACATATCAAAGAATAACAAAGATTCTACAGAACAGAAAAAAACTAACAGACGAAATGAACATTCGATTTCGCACAGCGAAACCACTTGAAAAGAATACATTCGTATTACTTACAAATCAACAACAAATTGAAGGAGTATCGAAAAAACTACTACCACTGAAAACAGGACCATACATCATTATCGACAAACCAACAGATACAACCTACATCTTAAAAGATAATAATAAAGAACAAATAACAATACATAGAAATCACATTGTACCATACTACCCGAAAGAAAAACATATCAAATTAGAATTACAAAATTACTTATTAACAAACGAAATACCAACATTAAAGCAACCAAATTCACATACAGATGAAAATAAAATAAATAAAAATAATAACCATACAGAATCAAAACATACACACAAATACAATCTTCGCAAAAAAAAGGTCACAATGATAAAATAATAAACAATCCGAAACAACAATAATAATAATAAATAAATAATAATACTAAATACCTCTCTGTAAATAAATATAAATAAATAATAATAATAAATAAATAATATGAACATACATAAAAATAAATACATATTATAAATGGTGATATAAATATTAAGTATACAGTTCAACATATAAAAATAAATATATTAATACATATTAATATATATATATCATCCAATTGCACGCTTATAATAATATGCCTATAACTAACTATGACAACTTATAAGTTATTCTATTCAATGGAGAGACATTACAAAAGTTGTAACGAATATTAGAAAATATCAAAATGAAACCTGTATTTCCACTACACCTAACCATATTAATTCCCTTATTCCCTATGGAGTCTAATGAAACAAACATTTCAACTATAGATCTAGAATTCCAGTATTCCTACAAATAATATATCCAGTATTCCTACGTAACACACATCCTAACCCTAACCCGTGTGTATTTTCCCGTATATGTTCCCCCGAATAAACAAAACGAAATGTATTTACGTTAACAAACAAACATTTTTAACTAACAAAAGAACATTTCTATTAAAATTAGAACAAAAAATAATAAAACATCAAATACATATATAAAAACATCGACAGGAATTAAAAACAAACATCAATATAAAATAAATGACACATGACGACTAAAAACCTTCACTCTTCTTCACAACCTTCACTCTCCTTCACATACAAACTTCCACTAAATCTTCTTCATTATCAATCTTCTTCACTTCTTCCTTCAAATCTTCATCACAACTCTTCTCAAAATTGTCACAAATCTTCCTCCATCTCATCAACAGCAATTCCATCACAGTAATTCCATCGACAGCAATTCCATTTTCTAATCCATCGTGAATACACTAACAATAGTAACACAAAATAAATAAAACAAATAATCCAAATAACAAATCGTATAAAACAAACTGATATTGATACTAGCCCCTGAACCTCTCACATTAAGTTTAACAAAAAGGTTAATTCTCATATAAACAATTCAAGCAAATAACAACAAAAACAAAAAACAAAAAGGTATTGATGTTCACAGGTTTAGAACTGGAATAGACGTTATTGTAGTTAAATTGAAGTAAAACAATAAACAAATGATCAAAATATTAAAAATTCAAATAACAAATACGTTCAAATAACAAAGTATAAAAATCCACGATTGATAAACTCGCGGAATGGAATAGATACTTTGTAGAAATTGATAAATCAGAATAGTAAATACAAAATATAAAAATGGAAAATATATAAAACGCACATAACAGGATAACACAAAACACTAATATTAAAACAGGTAAAATACGAAATACAAAGAAACATAAATACTAAAATAAGGAGTTAAAACAAAATACAAAGGATAACATCTTCCGCACTCATTACTGATAATAACAAACAAAATATAAGAAAAGGAGTAACTTCCTCTTTCCTCATCAAAGTAAAAATTAGCGTGAAGTAATGACAACACATTCTGGAAGCATAACCATTATGTTGAATTCATCTCCGTTAAACAATAAATCCGTAGTAACAAATAAACATATAAACGTTCCAGACAGTAACAATCCACGATGAAACAACGCCTCATCTAAAACACAGATTCAGACACTAAACAACAACATTCAGTTCAGATTTGAACTGAATTAAAACAATTTAGTTCAACTTTGAATATCATTCGGTCAGACGACCTTCGGCTAAATAGATATGACATTTAAACAAGACTGTACGTCATAAACTAAACTACGTCATTAACAAAAACGGAAGTTAACAATACGGACGTTATTATAACAAACGTAATTAGTAGCATTTGTAAAATGCCAACCTCATTAGTATCACCATTAAAGAAATACATCGATTACTACAGATATGTAGATAGATCATTAACAGAAGAAAAAAGGCACAAAGTGATATGTTCATTACGGACATAAGAGACTTGAAACATAGTGACGGGACAAACGACTCCCATGCAGACACAATCAGTAACACATTAGAAAATGTCAACCCAATTAACATTTACAACCATTACAAAATGGTAATTACGAAATAGATCTGACACAGATCAAAGAAAATACTGAAGTAGACACTTCAGTACTAATCACTACCAAAACCTAACGTCATACCACCCCCAACTTGCACCATCCAATTAGACAATCTTACGAAATTGACATCTCACTAACATAAAAGCAAATTAGAAGACCACGAAGTTGGCACCAACTAGATGGCACCGACTATAATGGCACCATCACTAATCATCCACTTGAAAGCTAATTGCTAGAAAAGAAGTCACAATTTAACAAATAACAAAATGGCAAATAAATGACACCAACTTGATGGCACCAACAAATCATTAAAGACACCCTTAAACTTACCAATATCGCAACCAAAGAGACTAATTACCAACTAACATAATCATAAACACCAACTAATTATAAGAAGAAAGAATGGTAACAACAAAGCTAAAAGAATCTAAGAAAGTACTCAAAAATCGAAAAAGACCTATCCAAAAGCTAACAAGACCCAGTAATTGGTAACTCAAGAACCAAAAACGAAAAACGGAAGATATGCAAATGTCACAAACATTGTAGAGAACAAGAAACAAGAAAGTAAGAATCACAATTCCAATTTTGTCTTGCACAAACAACTTCTCTCCGAAAATTGAAAAATTCTCTAAAAATCAGCTAAGCTGAAAACTCTAAAAAATTCTCATACAATTCAACTCAGTTGACGAATAACTCTAATTTCAATAACAGTTTCAGTAAAAATCTCTGAAAATATTCTCACAGATTCCTTTTTATAAATTCTTAAAAAATTTTCTCAATCATCTATAAACCTTTCCTCAACCTTTCCTCAATCATCTCTCTGTAAATCAAAAGTTCTATAACTATTCCCAGTGAAAGAATATCAACATCTTTCACATTTTTATCAACCATTCACAACTCAGTTCTACAATCACAGGTAAACTGAACTACCTTAATTTTATATCAGAAAGATTGATACATCATTACAACTATCATTGTAATGAAACCCCACCTATGTTGTCAGTATCAGAATTTCTAAATTCTCTTAATAAAAACCAACTTGTAATAAAAATTGCAATACAAACAGACGAGTTTACAGATATTGAATACCCAACTGGTAGTCATCTACATTTTGACGACGATTACGTTGTACTAACAAACTGCAAAGTTTCACCAAAAAACTACCTCTTCATCTTTGAAGGAGTAACAAAAACAAAACAAGAAATAAAACTCTTTTGGGGAGAACACCATTTTGATATACTGAAGTATACGTTACCTTGTTCTGAAACAGTAACAGAATTCGAAACATTAAAACAACAGATAACACAAACAAAGTGTGTTAATTTAAATCAACTAAAAACAGTTTTTATCGCAGTTTGCAAGCAAGAAGCTATACACCTTGTTGATGACAGAACAAAGAAATAACATGATACCTCTCATTGTTATAATCTTATACAAATAAAAGTATCAGAAATTTGATAGTGCGGCACCGTTTAGTGTCAGTTACAATAGTAAATAACTGTCACTATTCAGTGTAGCATTGTATCCGATTTACACAGCGAACAAATAGTGCACAAATAGTGAACAAACTAATATAAGTTTCAACCATTGATTTCACAGAGGCACTAGTTGCAATATGTATATTATTATCTAAAGTACTATTTTTCTTAACAATCTTCTTAATACCGTGTATAATAGTTGTTTCAACATACCTAGCAGTGGTAACCATTACTGAAGTTATACGTAACCGTAGAGTTATATATGCTAGCCCACCAGTTCAATAAACTATACACAACATCACACACAAAAACACCACACCACCTAACTCACACCACCTTATGCAGGAATTACACTCAGATATATTTCACATTTGTAAATCAAATATTGATATTATTGAACTCGAAATATTTAAATTCATCAAAATAGCACTAATAATATACTTTTTCATACGAATGTGTTTAAGTTTAGCAGAATATTTTCTTAACCCATAAAAATTGATCCACTTCCAGATATAGAAGAATCTATCTATTACACATTACATTCACAAAGATTCTACCTACAAATAGGATTTCCCGAAAACTCACCGTTATACGGTACTGTCATTATTTACCAACTACAGTTACATATTGCAAATAGAGAAATTTGGATATCAAACCTAGGAGCACAAACACATACACCAGAACAAGAATTTATACCGGTACTAATATTAGCACCACCATATATACACATACCACAACACGGACCTGAGACCGGCGCATAAACGCATAAAACAGCGCATAAAACAGCAAAAATTGCGTCGTCTAGTAATAATAACAGTAACAATAACTCCGAAAGACCACACCACAACGAAGTTACAGATCTAACAAATATACCAACCTCACCAGAAAATGAAGACACTGTAGGTATAGATACTGAAAATCCCTACACAGTACGACGAGAACGGCCGGATAGACGAGAACTTCTTAGAGCAAGACGTAGATCATCTCTATCCTTCCCCACACAAGAATCTACACTCGTTTCTTACGGTTCAACAGACATAGAATCTAATATCATTAGACCAATAGAAACAATAAATTCAGAACCACCAAGTAGAACGGGCACACCCACACTACACAACTTTAGTATAAGCTCACCAAGCGAACACTCAAGTGTAAACACAGATCATACACCAACACCTTCTGAATTACGAGCAAACCCTTTCCTACCCCCAACGTTTCAACAAAGACAAGATTTTAACTTTGTGCAAGAACATTTCCGTGTACAATCATTGCAATCACCCAACAGTTCACATTGGTCAGCAACGTCCCCCCAATCAGCTAGTACAAGCACAACACCATTACGAACAAACCAGACATCATCCAACACATCTATAAGTATACCCAGAGTTGACATCCCGAACTCCCTACAACCACCTAGAAACACAGCGCTATCTCCAGCATCATTCATACCCGAAATTAGATTACCATCCAGCCATCCCGGAAAAACTAGATCAACCCCCATACTCAATCCTAACCCCCCAACCAAGAGCAGAACCAATGAACATACCTATTTATTCCCATTAGACCATAAAACTTGGAATCCACCTCCTCCTTTATACGGACCTACAAATCTTGGAGACACACTTACAAATTGGGCAAGAAATAGACTTATTAACACACTCAATCTCACAGCACGACAACGCAATTCAGCACTAGAAGTTCTAGCAACACCATCTCTCGAATTGAAATTTAACACTACAATCAAAAATAACACTATATTTAACCACCCATTTCATGCAACAACACCTTCAATTGTAACAACCACAATACCAGCACCCTTCATTTGTATAGACTTCGTATATAAATTTGACAGATATACAAAACAAACACTTGGATTCGCCACATTCTATAATCCACATACAGGTTTGACATACACATGTCGCTTCAACTAAAAGCAATTATATGTATATTATTATTATTAATATTCTATATATGTATGAAAATAGAAACAAAACTTCAACATGAACAAAGACTTAAAGACAACACAAAACACAGAAGAAAAGACCTAATTAACGAACGAATGAATATACACATTGAACAACTTAAACAGAAAAACAGGACACGAAATGAAACAAACACCTTTACAAACAAGTTCAAACACATTAATGAATATAAACATTATATTCATATCGACAATATAACAAATATAAACGATACAGATTATGAAGCAATGTGGGAAACAGCTATAGACCAATGGACAAGAAACTGGAATTTCTACACAGAAAGACTAACAGATAGCATTCTGAATAAATTTAACTTGAATACCAAACGACAGAAACGACAAACAAATATAGACTTTATTGAATTAACAGGACAGAACATTAATGGTTCCGCAACAGGACCACAGGATATATTCATAGAGCATTACGACTGTGATGCAGAAGAAATCACAAACGTAAAATATTACGAACTAAATAAAATCAGCACATGTAAATTCAAACCACTAGATCTTGACATGACAAAGACAGAAGTACAACTTTTATCAAAGGCACAAGCAGTAGAAATCAAAGCATACGCAGTTGCAAGAACAATCAAAGAACGTGTAGAATGGTGTTCACAACACACCAACTACATAAGAGCAAATAGACCTAGCTATTACGTTTCCGACGCACAACGAACAAAAATATTAGATGCAGACGAAGTTCGTAACGAACTCGCTAGAATAAACTTACTAAAGAACACACAATATAAACCTACAAGATACAATATATCATTCAACTTTATTGCAAATCCACCATTACAGAAAAAGATTGAAGATCTGCAAGGCGGAATACAATTCGATATGAACATTCCACTAGTACCACCATACGGACGAATTGTATACGATTACACAAACCCACTTTGGATACCTAGCGCAATTAAAAACGCACAGTCCAACTGTATGAAAGGACCACGTAAACAGAACAGAATAGACATCTTAGATTGGACACTCGAAATACGAGAAGTCTCACTAATATTAAACTTAGATACCGAAGAGATATCATACATGGGAACAAAATTACAATGCGATCTCCGCAAGGGAGAATGCTTACCCACACCACTAACAAAAGCAACAATCGTGTGGGAACCACAGACACACTGCCAACTATTCGAACTAATACGATTTGACGCATATATGGTAAAATATCAAGATAGATATTGGATAGAAACAAATGCAGAATGGACCACAGTCCAACAACCAGACATCACAAAGAAAATAAAATTAAATCAAACAGACACAATAGCAACACGATTCGAAGTATACCCACTAGTCGAACGTGAATGCGGTTCACCACAACCACTACACAAAACAGAATACGACGATATATACATAATATATGAATATGGATTTGACATGCACACAGGACAAAAAGTAACAAAGAAAAAAGACAAATTTGACGATGAAAAATTTGTTAAAATAAAACCAGAACAAATAATATCGGAACGTACACGATACGAAGACAAAGAAAACCAACAATACTATTATGGTTTTGTAAACGAAGAAACTCACCTTAATATGAAAATGGACCTCTATATGAGTAACCTTTACTCTCGAATTAGCTTACAAGCAATAGAATTCTATTCACAAATTTGCGAACAAACTCGAAAACTCAGACAATTAACATTGACTCAAGTACAAAAGAACACTCCACTCTTAGGATACATTCTTACTGGAGACAGATCCATTTTTGTGAAACAAGAAGGCGTAAACATCATGAAAATGTATAAATGTGCGAAGAAATCATCACCTCTTTATGTACCACAAACACGCGAATGTTACGATAAAATTCCTATTCTATACAAGAACAGAGTACAATATGTACACCAACTAACAAGACAAACATACTTATGGGCAAAAACAGTACCCTGTTCACACAGTAACTTTGATCAACTCATCTCAATAGACACTGAAGGAACAGCACGATATAGAGTAACACCCTACCCAGTAAAAGTAGAAACGATATTGAACACTATATCACCCGAGGAAATAGTTTTAGATAACATGTTTAGTAAAGCAAGTTTAATAGAAAGTGGCATTTATAGTAAAGAACAACTAATACAAGAACGCAAAAGAGATCTACTCCACGAATATATGAGAGATCGTGAAAAACCACTACAAGAAGCTACATCGGCAAATGCACAAAAATTATTAGAACTCGAACAACTTGGACTTTTACAAACATACAAAAATTATGAACAATCCTTAAAATGGTTAAAAGATCTTAACATAAATGGATATAACTTCCAAATAGATCAACCAAGCGTAAACTGGAAAGAAATTTTTGACGGAGAATGGCTCAAAGACCAAATATTATCAATATTTGGTTGGCCATGGTATATTCTCGAAAAGATGGCAATTATATACGCAATGATCAGTATGATATTATTTACAACTAACCTAGTAATTAAATTTTACAACGCATTCGCAATCCATAAAGCGATTGGTAAACAAGCAAGTATTACTAAAATACTACTAACTGGAATATTTGGTATATTCTCACAAACTTTAACACAGCTAGTTGCACAGATACAAGAAGATGACACTAGTCATGATAGCCATGATAGTGATAACAACTACTCACACTATACTAAACACAATAAACACAATAAAGATAGGAAACACACCTTCCGCCGTCATTCATCCGACGTTACTCATTTAACACGTAATGAAAACAACCCACCAGAACAAACATATATTGACACAAACTACAAACATTATAACACAACCATTCGTAGAACAGATCAAGGATTAGAATTGAGAACACTAGAATCACCACCTAAGAAACAAAAACCACCACTACCAGAACGGAAATACAAACAACCCGAACCATTAAAGATCGAGCCCCTTGAAACAATAACTGAAAACAAAATGACTACCTTACCTCCACAACTCATTACCCCTCCACCAGCGTATCAATGTTTAGGAAATAACATACCAGTAAGTAATCACACAATTCACCCCCCCACGTGTCACCAACCCCAAGTGCACCCAATATACAACAAACTTCAACATTTCACGGAACATCATATGAACCACAATTAGGAATCAATAAGACAACACCGTATGAAATACCACAACCATCACAAATAAAAACTCAAAATAATCTCATCCCATCAGTGAAGCTTATAGAAATACAAAATCCACCGCCAATTGATTTCACCCAATTGAAACTAGCAGCAAATAAAATGAATAACCGCAGCCATAGTTTAGACATATTGAACGATGACGATCAACCACACACGAATGAAGTCACATATTTCGACACTCATTCAGCAAATACATATGAAGTGTAACCGTAAATCTTGTTAAGAACAACTAACACACTATTAGCTAACACATTTTAATACTATCCAATTTTGTACGAAACTTCACACTTACCGAGTATGTCCAACGACAAATAAAACAGTAACACTGAATTGTTGACAATAGTAACGATATTAGATAACAAACAAATTCATAACAGTAAAACACCTATAACATTGTAAATCAGTAACAATTTGTACTATTGTATAGTAACACTCTTCAGTAATAACAAATGTAAATGAGTAACATATTAATTGCAATTTTAGCTAACCATTAATAATGGCACATAAGATGGACTTTGAGTACGAATCTGCATACAGAGCAGATTCGCCCCTCAGCTACGACGTTGAGGAGGGCGAACTCAGCTCTGGATCTGGACGTTCCTCACCAGGAACAGTTCGCGATAATGCCTCAACATGTAGTACACAAACTGACGATCGTATAACAACCATGCGAGTTGAGATCGATGGAGACACCAACGATCAACAGACACAGACCTCACTGCAACCAACGCCAAAAGAAATTGCACAAATGATCAAAGAAAAGGTAACTCATAAGCGATTAACAAGTAAAAATAACAATCAGGAAGCGTTTTCGAATAGAACACCGAACAATCCGAATGAACAAGGAACTAGTACACACGCACATAGTTACCAACATACTAGACCTAGTAACAATGGTAATAAAAACATACAAACGGTATACCAACCGAATACAGAGTTTCAATCGCCACCACTTCCTAACTATCCTCCACCAGTGCGACCACCCCCTCCTACAGATCGTGTATATGAACGAACAATATATAACAATCAACAGTTTACATCTAATAAATCTTTTATACGACCACATAATTTGAGATTTCCTTATGCGATAACACCACGAAGCAACAATCATAAATCATTCTTTCATCAATCAACGAACGAACAATCCCCAACAGCCACAGTGATGGAAACCATTTGGTTCCAGGATAACGATCCTAGATTATTAACAAACCCTCACAGCAGTAACTATAACCCCCTACTTAGTTACAGAAATTGGTCCAATATGCCATTTGACTCCCGCGATTATTGTTTTATAATGGCTCCATTACATAACTTAAAGGACCGCATATCGGAATATTTTCCCCCACTACCCTCCGAAAATACAAATACTGTCAAACGCAGTACCAAAAACATGGGACGAGATAAACTACATCAGACATGCTACCCAGTACTTAAACAATTCTATAGTCTTACAGAGCGATTTCTGTACGACTATGATTATGAGTTCAAACTGCCAACCGTATGCACGTTTGACCTTCTCGTTGCACAGGCATCCCAAGATCTTTCCGCCTACAGCGTTTTTGATCACCAAATTTTCCAGCTTAGTTTTAACTTTTTACATCCAACGGCTAAGGATGTACAGAACAATAACTACAGAGTTCACGAGACTAAACTTGTTCATAACCTCATTTACTACACATTTTTACGAGACAAAAATAAAAACACAACAAAAAGTTATATTCATATTAACGACCAACTTACGTCGCCATACTTCCTGAATTATGGATATAAGTTAAAATGGGAATACACTGTAGGAACACTCCGAAACTTCGATCCCGTAAAGAACTATTATATATTTCAACCGAACGAATCCCCCGAACGGCCACTGATAGTACCTATTGAAGCACTCGAACCGTGCGAAGAGTATCACACGTACCATCTTGAAGGCAGCGTAACAAATAGAGCTGTCATAAATCGTATCCAAATCAATAACGAACGTAAAACTACAGACTTAGAAAAACAAATACGAAAATCGGTTAAAGCTTCTATAACGGAAGTCTCGCTGGACGAACTAACAAATCTAATCGCATTCTATTTGGCAAACGACGATCACTTCGTCAAAGAATATGAACAATATAATTCTCGAACGAATCATCCGAAACAAACTGAAAAGCTATAACAAGGAGCTATAACAAATATATATGTAACAACTTTACTCTATGTCGTAACACATAAATGTAATGAATGTATTTTGTAACAATACATCCAACCATGGATGACTCAGCGCATATTTGTTTATTCTTTAACCTTTTTAGATAACCTTTCACTTTTAATATCCCCCATTTATACAAATAGTTATACCCTTTGGTATAACACTGAAAGTGAAATAAAATATGATAAATTCCAAAAAATTTTTTTCTACTTTACCCCTAAATTAGTCATATGTATACATGTAAATATGCAAAGCCTTTCCATAGTTAGATGTATGCAATTTTGTAAATAGAATGGAAAAGACAATAAAAAGGAACACAATAGTTTTATGAGTAACATTAATACATGCAAAGAATAACACAATGTATAAGCCGGACATGTCAAATTTTCAAAACACTTTACATATACATATTACTCATAACGAGTTAAGACATGATCATTTAATTTACAAACAAAACACATACTTTAGGATAATATGTACATGTATACATGCAAACTTTAATTCATTGTACAAAAATGATTTTGTAATAACACATAACAATATAAATAGCACTTAATATTACACTTGTACCAAACAGAATGAAAGAATTTCTCAAATATTTTGAAATTCGAAAATTTCACAATACAAAGTTAACACTCGAAATATGCAATGTAACAATACTGAACAAAACAAATATGTACCTTAAACAAAATAATACATATGTATGTAAACACATATAGACACATGTAATCCATTCGTAACAACTAACATCTTATTTGTAACAAATTACTAAGTACTTTTTCCTCAAAAAGGAAAATTCGGTTATTGGATATAAGCGCGCGGACAGGCAACATTTTACATCATTTAAAGTACCCGTTAATGGAAATCAAACAATTGTGAAATTGGGTCTACCCATTACAATCTTTAAAATACTAAGCACCTTTTAGGCATTATAACAAAATATACAGATACGAAAAGCGCAGTCATATAATTTGACGTTGTAGAAGTATAACAAAACCATTGTAAACAGAAAGACATCAGAATGACTCTTGATCTCGAATAGATTCAAGAAGTAATACATGTTCATCTCAATTACAAAATCCAACATGGCCAAGAAAGCCACAAAAAGTCTACTACCCTCAATTTCTCCATGGAATTCCATAACAAAAAACATTAAAACACAGGAGTTAACCAGGAAATCTACGCCATTGAAATCAAACGATTTCTAAATATGTACGGAACAGAATACATTCTTTTTCTTTTTCCCACCGGAAGGGATACTACGTAATAACAAAGAACATTTACATAGAGAAAAATAATAAACACTTTAACAGCTAACACATACAAATCAGGTAAGTCAGGTAAGTCACTGGACAACAGGAGCACCACATCCATCAACACTGGAGCGACACAGAAGGATCTTCACCCACTGGAAGTGTGGTGGTGGAATAGATACTTTTGTGGTTGTTGATGTTCATCCTTACTATGTGGGCAACCTGTATCCAGGGATCTATTATCTGAAAACCACGACTACAAGGCAACACCTTCAACCTAAAAAGAAGAAAAACCTTTCAGAGAGAATGAAGAGAAATTAATTTTAATATACAGTAAAGAAGACTTTCAAAAAACAAAAACTCTAAAACCCGGAAAGATGGAGTCAGTGTTGACTTCCAACAAAAGGATTTATAAACTTATTTTATTTAATAAATAAATACTGAAAAACTCAACCCTGATTGGTTGAAATTATGGAAATACCTTTCCCTTAAATGTTTATTTGTTATTCCCAGAGACAACAAGACAACTCTACCCTTTAGTCGGTACCAGTCAGACCTGATATAATAATAAAGTATATTTCTCTCTCTCTACTCCGCTCTTGTTTTGTATTGAGATATACGTTAGACTTTAGCATTGCGGCCGGTGCACTGTCTGCTGAAGCTCAGATAGAAGAGTAACAGACTAGAGGAATAGAACTTTAGTTAGTCAGGTAAGCCTTAAGATATACTATATTCTTGAGACTCCATAAGACAGAGTTAGAGTAACCTCCCTAGGTAACCCTACCTCAGCACACGTCTTACCTTCTGAGAACACGAATACAGTGAAACGTAGTACTAAAAATATGGGACGCGATAAATACCATCAAACAGCATACCCAATTTTGAAACAGTTCTATAGTCTAACAGAACGCTTTTTATACGACTACGACTACGAATTTAAAGTACCTATAACATGTACATTTGATAACCTCGTAGCAAAGGCATCACAAGACCTTTCCGCATACAGCGTTTTTGACCACCAGATTTTTCAACTCAGCTTCAATTTCCACTACATCCGACACCAAAGGATGTTCAGAACAATAATTATAGAGTACATGAAACGAAGCTGGTCCACAACTTAATATACTATACGTTTTTACGCGATAAGAACAAGAATACTACAAAGAGTTATATACATATAAACGATAAATTAACTTCACCATATTTTCTTAACTAAGGATACAGACTAAAATGGGAATGCACACTACGTAATTTTGACCCTGTAAAGAATTACTATATCTTCCAACCCAAGGAAGCGCCCGAACGACCGCTCATTGTACCCATTGAAGCGTTAGAACCGTGTGAAGAATATCACACTTACCATTTGGAAGGCAGCGTAACAAACAGAGCTGTCCTAAACCGGATACAATATAACAATGAACGCAAGACCTCGGATATCGAGAAAGAAATACGAAACTCGGTAAAAACGTCAATAACAGAAGTGTCACTAGGTGAAATAACTGATCTCGTGGCATATTTTCTTTCAAAAGATGATCACTTCATCAAGGAATATCAACAATATAGGGATGGAACAAGTCACCCTAAACAGACAGAGAAACTCTAACAAGGAAGATTCTGTAACAAGTTTTGATGTAGTAACAAGTTTTGTAATAGCCAGAACAATATCATTGTAACATTGTTATACATCTAACTATAGATGTTCCTCTGCATATTTCCCGTGCAATAAATATTTTATAAATTTTACAAACAATCCTTATATGTGATTGAGCCCCATTTATACTAGTATGACACTTAATGTGTAATAGAATCTAAAAAACACAATAATTTTTTAATTTTATCACTTACCCCTATTCTTAGTTACTTGTATACATGCATATATGCAAAGTTTTCCATAGTTAGATATATGCAATTTTGTAAATAAAAAGAAAACAAAAATAGAACAAGGTATTAGTAATAAGAGGAATGAGTAACACAGTGTATAATATTACACTATAGTAATGTGTACTAACAAACATGCACAATTCTAACATAGATTGCATGCTTGCTAACTAACAGCATGAGTCATAACATGACAACCCTGTTAACATAATTATTAGTTTCACCATGTAATACATGCAGAATCTTTCATACAGAACACACCATACCGTACAAAAAGTATTTGACAGTAGTTACGAATACTTTACAACAAATACAAAAAAGGGAGAACAGACGAAATATTGAGAATGTTCACAATTCGAAATTTTCACATTCAAAACAAAGTACATTTACATGTAACTAACATAAATATCACTAACAATAATACATACTATGCAATCATTTGTAATATATTAGTAACAACTAACAACTATGTTTGTAACAAATACTCAAATACTTTTCCTTCAAAAGGAAAAGAGGAATTATTTGGAAGATTGAAGATTGTATCGTATCCGGCGAACCTTTACACAATGATGAAGTAACTGTTAATGGGAATAAGGCAATGAGACATTTTTGCGCTCACCCATTATAAAGAAAATAAGCGAGATCTGTAACCTTCAACAAATTTACAGATACGACAAACGCGAAAAATAACATTGAACAATAATTACCCCACACCAGTAGAAGTATGAAAAAACAATTCGTAAAAACTAATAGCATCAGAATAACCCCTGATTTCGGGAGACATCAAAAGTAATAATACATGTTCATCTTCAGTAACAAAATATAACATGGCCAAAAAGTCACACGTCACTAACAATTTCCATGATTGTCAACAGAGACTTCGATGGAAAAATAAACTCACTACCCCCGATTTCTTCGTCGAATTGCATAATTACAATTCCAAAAAGTCTTCCAACCGGAAGGGATACTACGTATTAACACAAAACACTTACAAATACATAAAAATAGAGAAAAATACTAAGTAATTTAACAGCTAACAAAAATAAATCAGGTAAGTCAGGTAAGTCACCGGACATCAGGAGCACCACACACATCAACACTGGAGCTACCCAAAAGGATCTTCCTCCACTGGAAGTGGTACTGGAATAGATACTTTTGTGGTTATTGATGTTCATTCCTTGCTCTGTGGGCAACCTATGTCTGGGACTCTACTCTTTGACGAAAACGATTACCAAGCAACACATTCAAAAAGAATCCTTCAGAGAGTATAAAGAGAAATTGACTTATAGTACAGAAGACTTAAAAAAACTCTAAAACCCGGAAAGATGGAGTCAGTGTTGACTTCCAACAAAAGGATTTAGAGACTTTATTTATGTTAACAAATATAAACTAAAATACTCAACCCTGATTGGTTGAAAATATGGAAATACCTTTCCTTTAAATGTTTATCTGTTCACCCGTAGGTAACACAACACGCTACCCCTTTAGTCGGTACCAGTCATACCTGATATAATAATAAGGTATATTTCTCTCTCTCTACTCCGCTCTTGTTTTAGTATTGAGATATACGTTAGACTTTAGCATTGCGGCCGGTGCACTGTCTACTGAAGCTCAGATAGAAGAGTAACAGACTAGAGATCTAGAAATTTAGTTAGTCAGGTAAGCCTTAAGATTTGACTATATTCTTGAGACACCATAGGACAGAAGTAGAGTAACCTCTCAAGGTAGCCCTACCTCAGCACACGTCTTATGTTCCGCAACATTTTATAATCCACACACAGGTTTATCATATAAATGTCGATTCAAATAATAGCTATATTATCAATACTACTATTAAAAATATTATACATTAACATGAAAATAGAAACGAAAATTGAATTAGAACACAGGTTACACGAACGTGGTAAGCAACGTCTAAAAGATCGTATCAATGACCGAATGACCAAACGTATGAAGTGCTTCCAAAACAAAAACAAAACACTGAATAAACTTTCAAGTAATTCACAAAATGAATACACAGGAAAACTCAATAACCTTACAAACCTTATAATACACAATCACAATGACACAAACTTCAAGAGCTACTCAGAATATTTTACATATTATACAAATATAAAAGAACTACAAGACTTTAGAAACAACACAGACTATGAAGCAATGTGGGAAATTGCAATAGACAAATGGACACGAAATTGGAATTTCTATAGAGAACAATTAAGAGACAGTGTAATATCAAAATTCAAACCGAATAATAAAAGACAAAAACGGCAAAAAATATAGACTTAACAGTACAAAACATAAATGGTTCAGCAAGCGGACCACAAGATAATTTTATCGAACATTACGATTGTGACGCAGACGAAATTAGCAACGTCAAATATACGAATTGAACAAAATTAGCACATGAAAATTTTAACCAATGGACTTATTAATGACAAAAACTGAAGTATAACTACTCTCAAAAGCACGCGCAGTAGAGATAAAAGCATTTGCTGCAACAGGAATAATAAAAGAATGAGTAGAATGGTGTTCACAACATACCGATTATATTAGAGCTAACAGGCGAAGTTACTACTATTCAGATGCTCGAAGAACAAAAATACTGGACGTAGATGAAGTTCTCAACGAAGTCGCTAGAATAAACTTTCTCAAAATACCAAATACAAACCAACAAACTATAGCATTTCAATCAACTATATAGCCAATCCACAATTACAGAAATTAGAACAAAGTCAAAGTAGACTACAATTTGATAAAAACACAACTATGGTACCACCATATGTACGATTAGTATATGACTATACTAACCCAATGTGGGTACCGAGTGCAATGCAAAATCCTCTATCAAATTGCCTAAAAGGATCAAGAAAACAAAACAGAATAGATATACTCGATTGGACATTAGAAATCAAAGAAGTATCATTAATACTAAACCTAGGTACAAGCGAAATATCACTCATGGGAATAAAACTACCATGTTATCACCAAAAAGGATCACCCACGGACACCATTTACAAAGGCAACAATTGTTTGGGAACCGCAACAACATTGTCAATTATTTGAACTAATCAGATTTGACGCATCCATGGTAAAGTACCAAGAACGATACTGGATTGAAACAAATGCAGAATGGACATCAGTCCAACAACACGATTCATCACAAAAAATCAAATTGAATAACACAAATTCTAAAATATCTAAAACAGCTACAAGATTTGAAATACATCCGTTCGTTGAACGAGAATGCGGATCACTCCTCCCAATTCATAAAACAGAATACGACGATATATCCATAATATACGAATATGGATTTGATATGAACACAGGAAAGAAAATAACAAGAAAGAAAGATAAATTCGAAGAAGAAAAATTTATCAAAATAACACCCAAATCAATAACCTCTGGTCATAAACGATACAAAGACGAGGAAAATATATATTTTTACTACGGTTTTGTAAACGAAAACACACACATGAACATGAGAATGGATTTCTACATGAGTAACACATACTCTAGAAAAAACTTACAAGCAATAGAATTTTACTCAAAATTTTGCGAACAAACAAGAAACATCCGACAATTAACGCTAACACAAGTAAAGAAAACTACACCCCTCCTAGGATACATACAAACAGGAGACAGATCAATATTTGTCAAACAAGAAGGAGTGAATGTAATGAAAATGTACAAATGCACGAACGCACAAATCCGTCACCACTATATGTACCACAGACACGAGAGTGTTACGACAAAATACCAATTCCATACAAAAATAGAGTGCAATACGTACGTCAACTAACAAGACAAACCTATTTATGGGCAAAGAAAGTACCATGTTCACACAGCAATTTCGACCAATTAATTTCCATAGACACTGAAGGAACAGCTAGATACAGAGTAACACCGTATCCAGTAAAAGTAGAAACAAAATTAAACACCATATCACCTGACGAAATTGAATTAGATAACATGTTTAGCAAAGTAAGTGTAATCGAAAGCGGAATCTATAGTAAATAACAACTCGTCCAAGAACGACAATGAGATCTATTGCACGAGTATATGCGAGATCGAGAAAAACCATTACAAGAAGCAACCTCAGCAAACGCACAGAAACTTCAAGAACTAGAACAACTAGGATTATTAGAAACTTATAAAAACTATGAAAAATCACTTAACTGGCTAAGAGATCTAAACATAAATGGATATAACTTCCAAATCAACCAACCCAGTGTCAACTGGAAAGAAATTTTTGACGGCGCATGGCTAAAAGAACAAATATTATCAATCTTTGGTTGGCCATGGTACATCTTGGAAAAAATGGCAATCATATACGCCATGATTAGCATGATAATATTTTTAACAAATCTTATAATAAAATTCTATAATGCTTTTGCAATTCATAAAGCAATTGGCAAACAAGCTGGTATTACAAAAATACTTTTAACAAGAATATTTGGTATCTTCTCACAGACATTAACACAACTACTAGCACAAAATTCAAGAAGAAGAAACTAGTCACGATAGTGATGAAAATTTATCACACTATACCAGACATAATAAACCAAGGAAGAACATTTTTCGCCGACACTCTTCAGATATAACACATATAACAGATCACAACGATAACGATAAACCATCACAAATTTATATTGATACTAATTACAACCCAGTGTTAACTGGAAAGAGATCTTTGATGGAGAATGGCTAAAAGATCAAATAATATCAATATTTGGTTGGCCATGGTACATATTAGAAAAAATGGCAATAATTTACGCCATGCTAAGTATGATACTATTTATAACAAACTTTATAACAAAATTCTACAACGCTTTTGCTATACACAAAGCAATTGGAAAACAAGCAAGCATAACAAAAATACTACTTACAGGCATATTCGGAATATTTTCACAAACACTAACGCAACTAGTAGCTCAAATTCAGGAAGACGAAAATCACTATAGCGACGATAACAATACTTTTCATGGAATTAACTATTCGAAAAAACTCATGCAAAATTTTCGTAGAAATTCTACTGATCTACCACATATAACCGATCATAATGACAACAACGAACCAACAGAAATTTATGTAGACACGAATTATAAACACTATAATACAACTATTAGAAGAACAGAAAAAGGACTACAATTAAGAACAATGGAAACATATCCAAAAAAAAACAAAAACCACCATTACCGGAACGAAAGTATAAACAAGAGTAGATCCATATAAGGTAGAAACATTAGAAACAATATCAGAAAATACCAAAATGAGTGAAAATATACCACCACTCCCACCGCAACTAATCACTCCGCCACATGCACACCAATGTTTAAATACTCAATCCACATTATCCAGTGCACCACAACTACAGCAACACTCCAAACAATTTAATATCGGCATGGATTCATATGAAACACCGCAAACATTACCAAAACAATCAACACCATATGAAATACCAAAACCTACAAATACAAAACAATTAATACCTACAGTAAAATTAATGGAAATACAAAATCCACCCCCTATTGATCTGGAACAATTAAAACTAACAGCAAACAAAACGCATCATCGCAGTCATAGCTTAGATATAATAAAAAACGATGACCAACAACATACAAATGAAGTAACATTTCGTGATATTCATTCAACAGACACGTATGAAGTATAAAATAAATTCACATAACAATAACATCTAACAAATTAGATCATAAACTATACATACCTCATCACTCAGATCCCAACAATACATACCCGAATTGTATATTCAAGAATGTATATGCATAATTGTATGCAACCATTTCACAGATAACAATCTGACAAGTAACAATGCCACAGGCAACAATCTGTATATGCAACTGTATGCAACTATTTCACAGTTAACAATCTGACAGATAACCAAATTTTCATCAAAACTGATGAAACAAATAACATTACTTGTGAATCATCAATACTAACCATATGAAAGCAACAACTGATGAAGCAACTAACAATAACTGTAACAACAATAAATAGTAACAATGTCAGATAACAATATAAACTTCTTAAATTTACATGTAAACCCATGTAAAACTAACAAAGGTATAACCTACTTTATGTAAACCACCAGTTTAAACAAACTGTCATCATTTTGTAAACAGTAACATATTACGTTAACGTTCTCATATATCAAGACGTCACCAGTAACAACTTATCATCGGTAACAGTAAATCTTTTTAGCAAGGAACATTAACAAATAAATTATATCTTTTAGCAAATGGCATCCAAAATGGAATATGAACCAGAATCTCCCTACAAAGCAGACTCTCTACTGAGCTACGACGTGGAGGAGGGAGAATTGAGCTCTGGATCTGGACGTTCCAGCCCTGGGACGATCAGAGACAGCGCATCGGAATGCATCACGCAGACTGATGAGTATGTCGAAACGGTCACCTCCATACGAGTGGAAGTGGATAACTCCACAGATGAACAACACACACAAACAGGAGCAAATTAGCACACACGAACAAACACCGCAAGAAATAGCCCGTATATTAGAAGAGAAAACTGTCAAACCATAGGCCAGGGACGTAAGAAAAAATCTAGAGTCTTCCCGTACTAGAAATAATAATGAAAGAACAGAAGAACAAACTACTAACAAACATAGCTATCAAAATTACAGACCACAGAACAATAATTCGAAACCACGTGAAACATATACACCACCACCAATGCCGAATTACTCACCACCAGTTAGAACACCACCACCCGAAGACTATACAACTAATAGCCATAGAATGCAACAACCGTGTTCAACAATGTTGGTTCGACAGAAATTCACATCATATTAGACCAGATAACTTTCGTTTCCCATATGCAGTAACACCCCGCAGTAGTAACAAAAAGTCGTTCTTTCATCAATCGACGAATGAACAAACACCTACTTCTACTGTTATGGAAACAATATGGTTCCTAGATACGGACCCTAAAATCTTGAACAATCCACACAGTAGTAATTACAACCCATTGTTATCATACCGCAACTGGGCAGAAATGTCATATGAATCAAAGAACTATAATTTTGCTATGGCGCCTCTACATAATTTGAAAGATCGCATCTCAGAATAATCGCCACCTCTACCGTCGGAAAATGCTAACACAGTAAAACGGAGCACTAAAAACATGGGACGAGATAAAATACATCAAGCAACTTACCCAATTCTCAAACAATTCTATAGCTTGACAGAGCGTTTTCTATACGAATATAATTACGAATTTAAAGTACCAGTAGTTTGCACCTTCGACCTATTAATGGCTAATGGGTCACAGGACCTATCCGCCTATAGTGTATTCGATCAAAAAATTTTCCAACTGAGTTTTAACTTTTTAGATCCGACCCCGAAAGATGTACAGAACAATAACTATCGCGTTTTTGAAACAAAATTAATACATAACTTAATTTATTACACATTCTTTCGAGACAAAGCAAATTACACAGACAAAAACTATGCACACATAAATGACTAGCTAACATCTCCATACTTTTTGAATTATGGATATAAACTCAAATTGGAGTATTTAACAGGAACACAGAAATTTCGACCCTATCAAGAACTATTATATATTCCAACCTACAGAGGCACCTGAAAGACCATTAATAGTACCTCTTGAAGCGCTTGAATCTTGTGAACAGTACCATATGTACAATTTGGAAGGAACTGTAACAAATCAAGCTTTCTTGAACAGAATACAATTCCATAACGGACGTAAAACAACAGATTTCGAAAAGGAAATACGTAAAGCAGTT
The DNA here is from genome assembly GCF_964194025.1 of Convolutriloba macropyga. Lineage (NCBI taxonomy): Eukaryota > Metazoa > Xenacoelomorpha > Acoela > Convolutidae > Convolutriloba > Convolutriloba macropyga. The sequence goes on along the minus strand of NC_134474.1, from coordinate 49,009,366 downwards.
AAAGCTTCGATAACCGAAATAAACATCGACGAGATTACTGATCTGTTTGCAGACCTCATATCAAAGGACGAACAATTTATTAAAGAATACAAGCATTACAGGGATAGAACTAACCATCCACAACAAACAGAGAAGTTGTAACAAGTGGAATATTGGAACAAGTAACAAATGTTGAGATATAACAATTTCAAAGACTAACCATGACAGTTTCTTTGCATATATGTTTTTCAATTACTGTTACATTATACACAATAGTAACATTCGGTATGTATAGCTAACAACCTTTATTTGCATCTCAAGTACATGTATACAACCTGTATTTATATCACCTATATTTATACTGTTAACACATCACTTTTTATATTGTTACCTCAACTATCCAGTTCATCTGATTCATACTGATTTAAATTATATCTAGTTTCAGCAACCCTCATGCTATCAACCCTGTTGTTGATACTAACCACTAAATAACAATTGGTGTAACACTTCATGTGTAATTAACATTACAGAATACAATTTTTCCAGCGGTACATTTTTTTTTATTTTTTGTATATATACATATCTTAACTTACCCTTAAATGATAAATTGTACATATATATACAAAGATTTTCCATAGTTAGATATATGCAATTTTGTAAATAAGAAATAAGAAAAATCTAAAGAGAAAAAAGTACCTGATTATTTTGTAAATAAATAATGGGAAATAAGAACAAAAGAATAATAATAATACACTATGCAGTGTAAAACAGTGTGTAACACATTAACTCTAAAACAGTGTCTAACATATCTTTATGTAATCATATATCAAACGTATAAACATACTTAACGTATGCTTATGGTATACAACAGAATTGAGTCATAACATGACATTTGTACCAGAATTAAATCAAGAATTAACCATCATAATTCCTCAAACATGTACTAAACAGATCACTAACGTGTTTAACATATATTTTGCGACAAAATCTTTTGAAAAAAATGTACAAAAAGTAAAAAATACAGTAAGTCAAAAACAATGATTACGTAATAAATTCAAAATTTTCAATTTCAAAATTCTGAATAACAACAATACTACCATGTGACTACTAACATGTCCATAAACTGTATTTTCCACCTTAAAACAGAGTGAACTATAACAATCATAAAGATCTATAATGATCATAACGATCACGCACAAATGCTATAAAAAATCTCATTTCCAATAAACAGCTGTTACACAATAGTAGACGGCTGTCAGTAAAAGCTATCAGTAACAACTAACAAATTCTTTTTCCTGAAGAAATTATTTGGGATATTGTAAATCAGTATGTCGTTTACGGCGAACATTTAAACAATAAGCGTGCGGTCAGATACTTTCACTAAAATTATAAAAGTATGAAATAACCGTTAATGAGAATAAGGCAATTGGGAATTTTTGCATACACCCATTATAAAAACTATGAGCCAGCTCAAAAAGAATCTATTAACAAATATACAATACAGAAACTATTAACAATTTTAAAAATTTTACAGATACGAAAAACGCATAACATAAACAAAAACCGTAACAACTAACAAAGCCAGAAACTGTAGAAGTATGACATAACAGTCAGTAAGATTACGTTTGTCAGAATAATTCATGACTCAGGGAGACATCAAAGACATCATACATGGCCAGAAAAATCACATGTCACCAAACTTCTCGTTATTGTCAACAAACGTTTCGTTGACTGTCACCTCACTACCTTCGATTGTTCCGTCCAATTCCAAATAACGAAACCAGCAAAACAAATTCTTTCCAACCGTAATAACAGAACATATATACTACGTAATAACAGAACATATATACAGCCTAACATGATAAACGAAATTGAGAAAAACTTTGAACTCCTAACAACTAACATAAGCAAACCGACATCAGGATCGCCTTCGGCATCAACACAGGGCTTACCCAAAGAGATCTTCATCCACTGGAAGTGGTACTGGAATAGATACTTTTGTGGTTGTTGATGTTCACTCCTTGCTTTCTGGGCAACCTATGTCTGGGAATTGACCTACTGAAAAACCGACAGAGCACAACACTTTCTACAAAAAGAAAAGAAAATCCTTCTGAGAGATTGAAGAGAATTTGACTGACTGTAGTAATCAAAAAAATTTCTAAAAAACTCAAAACCCCGGAAAGATGGAGTCAATGTTGATTGACATCCAACAAAGAAAAGAAGACTTTATTATGAAAATAAAGAAAGACTGAAATACTCATTTCTGATTGTTTAAGGAGGAAGAAGTACCTTTCCTTAAATGTTTACCTGTTTTCCCTTTCACTCTATCCATTAGTTGGTACAGATCAGAGTCAGACCTGATATAATAATAAAGTATATTTCTCTCTCTCTACTCCGCTCTTGTTTAGTATTGAGATATACTTTAGACTTTAGCATTGGGGTCCGTGCACTGTCTACTGAAGCTCAGATAGAAGAGTAACAGACTAGAGATATAGAACTTTAGTTAGTCAGGTAAGCCTTAAGATTATACAATAGTCTTGAGACACCATAAGACCTCAGTGGAGTAACCTCGCAAGGTAACCCTACTCGAGACACGTCTTATAAACTTGCTGATGCCAGCACTTTTTCCAAAAATATCCAACAATTCTTCTTTCGTGCTTCTCTCATGCATCCTCGTAATCTTCCGCATAGATTTCTATTCCATTAAATCCAGTTGGCAGTGCAATCGAATTGAGAAGTTTTTGAGCCGATGTAAATTTGAGCCATTGCTTGATTTTACGTGCATGTTTGTTGCCGCGGATGCTTTTTTCCTCGCGTTTTCCAAGTGCTTAGTTGTTGATAGCGTTGCCGTGAAGACTATTCTAAGGTATGTGAACTCATTAACCCATCCAATATTTCTGTTCTGTTAATGAGCATACCACTTTTTGCTAATCTCCCTCCTTTCCGGAATTCCATTACTTTCGTTTTGCTTACATTGACTTTCAGGCCGTTTTCGTGGCACTAGTCTGAGAGGTCATCCAATGATCGTTGCACTTTTGTCAGACCTGAGAAGCCCATGAAAAGATCGTGTGCATAGATTAGGACCTCGCAGCCGGCGCATCTAATGACCTCTGGGCTATGTTGGCAATGTATATTATAAAGAGCAATGAGGATAGTTTATCTCCCTGAAGGATTCCCATATCCTGCAAAATTTTTCGGCTAAGCGTTCCCTCGATAAGCACTTGAACGGTGTTTTATTTGTGTAGTGCCCAGAGGATCCTCAAAAATTTTTGAGCTCATTCCGAAGAAAAGAAGCTTCAGTAGTTTCCTCCTTCGGATCGTGTTGAAAGCCTGTTTAAAGTCTACAAAGTAGGCATAGAACTTTCCATTTGTTGGTATACTCTCCTGCACAACAACTTTCACTCTTTTGGCTGCTTGTATGCTTGATTTCCCTTTTCCTGAAGCCATATTGTGTCTCTGATAGTACTTTCTCTATTTCAGCCCAATAGTGTATTATCTCGCAGAGTATGCCATTGAAGAGCTTATATACTGTGGGTAGTAGACTGCACACCAAAAAAAGTTCAGGTAAATTTACCTGAAAAAAACACCTGAACTTACCTGAACAGTTCAGGTAGATTTGTCTCACCTGAACCATACCTGAACACACCTGAGAAATACCTGAAATTTACCTGAAAAATTCAGGTATCACTGCCTGAACTTTTACCTGAACTTACCTGAAAATTACCTGAAAAAAACACCTGAACTGTTCAGGTAATTTTAACAGTTCAGGTAAATTTACCTGAAATTTACCTGAAATTTCAGGCAATTTTTTCCTGAAATTTCAGGTAAATTTCATGTAAATTTACCTGAACTGCTAAAATTACCTGAACAGTTCAGGTGTTTTTTTCAGGTAATTTTCAGGTAAGTTCAGGTAAAAGTTCAGGCAGTGATACCTGAATTTTTCAGGTAAATTTCAGGTATTTTTCAGGTGTGTTCAGGTATGGTTCAGGTGAGACAAATCTACCTGAACTGTTCAGGTAAGTTCAAGTGTTTTTTCAGGTAAATTTACCTGAATCCTCTATGAGTTCAGGTATTGGTTCCGGAAAAACTCAGGTGCGTTTAGCTCTGTTCAGGTAGACTAACTGTCCGGCAAGACACAAACCAGTGTAAAAGAACATTGTAAACTGTCGGAAAACTTTTCTCCAGCCAATTTATCAACCGACTATTGAGAAAGCGTATTCCATTATACTGTGTTTTTAAAGTGAATCTCAGCTCAGTATGCACAGAGTACACACTTTATACAGGACCGCCATCGAGAAGGCGTCCACTAAGGTCCCAAACTATTGGAGTGCCATAAAAGGATGCGCGGCAAGGCCGGATCCTCGAAGGCTCTCACTAAAACAAACGAAAAAGCAAAACGAAACAATACTTGATCAGGTAGTAAAACGACAGTAAACTGACAGAAAAATTTTCTTTAGTCACTTTATGAACCAATTATTGAGAAAACAATCCAGAAAGTTGTATTTTTAAAAAGAATTTCAGCTCAGTATGCACAGAGTACACACCTTATACAGGACCGCCATCGAGAAGGCGTCCACTAAGGTCCCAAACTATTGGAGTGCCATTAAAGAATGCGCGGCAAGGCCGGATCCTTGAAGGCTCTCACTATAACAAACGAGAAAGCAGAGACAAAACAAAACAACAAAGGTGAAGACATTAAAACATGTGCAAAATATCAATAAATCGGAAGTTGATCATATAGAGAATGCCGAGAAGAATCAATACTTAATTAGGGGGTCAGAAAGCAATCAGAAATTGTCGAAGATCATTCATGACTTCAGCAGAAATGGCCAAAAAGGCAGAAAAATTACCAAAAAACAGTTTAGACAAGAAAAATCAAAATTTGGAAGAAAAAGACCTAGCAAAATAACTGAACAAAAACAGCAACAGAAGCCCTACAAAAGAACAAGAAAAGATACATCTCGGAGAAACATCAATATGAAAACAAAAACAATTGGAAAAAGAAAACAAGAGAAGATTACAAGGTGAGGAGATTTAAGATCAGGAAATCAACAAGCAAGCTGACAAGAAATTATGCAGAAACAACAACAAAAAACAATGTTCTAGAGAAAATTCAAGCTAAACAATGGATACAGCTAATGGATAGACTTAAAAACGGGACACCATAAAGCGAAACTCATACAAAAACAAATTATCCAAACAGGCAAAAAGCAATTAGGAAAACAAAAAACAGGAAAATTTTTTGACAAATGAGAAGATTTCATTCCAAGTGAACGAGAGAAAGACATTTACAGAATGGGAAAGAGATGCGAAAAAAGCAGCGGTGGAGATTAAAAATACGTTTAATTGAAGGCTTAGAAAAAAATCAAACCACTCAACAGCGAAAGACAAAAAAGAAACTCAAATTTCAACCTAAAAAAATGACCAAGAGAAAAGAAGCAGAAGCATAACATTCCAAAAACCAAAAGACAAAAACAAAATCTTACAATACTAGGAGACAATTGACTCAGATCAAAAACAACGACGGGCAACCACCTAAGTTCACAAATTCCTCATGAAAAGGAACCAGTCCAAGGTTAAAAAGGAAGAGTAAACCGGAAGAAACAAAGACTCAACTAACCATGAAAACAGAATCTTGAACAGGTTTGTTAAAACAAACAAGGAACATACCTAGCAACCAGAACCTCGAAACAATAGTTGAAAGAACGAAACACCACACAAAACGCGTTTTGAAACAGCAAGCAACAAAACTTACCCACAAACAAATGGAATGGTTGAAATAAGACAAAATGAGCAACAAAACTTTAGTTCAAGCAATAAAACTAAGTAGCGTCCTGAAAAAAATTCTGGAAAGAACAACAAAATGAAGAGTATTAAAACAAAACATTACCTCGAGAATATTAAAATATTAAAAAGAAAGGCAACCGGCTGAGCAGTATCTACGAAAACAATTCCGTCCAAAACCTAACTTCTTGAAGCAAGAAACAATTACTGACAGAACCTAAGGAAGAAACAAAAAGAACCTAGTTCGAAACAAAAGTTGAAAGAATGAAAGACCAAACAAAACACGTTTTAGGACAGCAAGCAAAAAACTTAATAACAAACAAATGTAATGGCGAAATAAGGCAAAATGAGCAACAAAACTTTAGGTCATGCGATTAAATAAATAAGCATTCTGTAAAAAAAAAATTTCCGGAAAAAACAACAAGACAAATAAAATTCTTTAAACAAAATATTAACTAGAGAAGATTACAATATTAGAAAATTAGGCAACCGACTGTGAACTATCTACGAAAACAATTCCATTTAAACTTAATTTTTTGAAGCAAGAGACACAAGAAGAAAACACTATAAAAGACATCAATAATGCAGACAAAAAGATCAATGACATGCGACAAAGAGGAGACAACAATAGAAATAACAGGACCAAACACAAAGAATGTAGACGAACTAAATAAAAGCTTACTCCCTTAAAACAGTTTAAAAACCTCCTACTTAAAGACAACAAACTAACAAGGACAAGACGAGAAAATGAAAAACCACAGAAAACAACTAGTAACGCATGGACACCGACAAAAACAAAAACGCTGAAGCCATGACACGACATTTTTTCATCACGTTGCTTTGTGACCCTTTGCGAGGAAAACAAAAACCAAAAAAAGTGAAACAGATCACAAGTAAAACTCATGCTTTTTTTTGGTTTCAGTTCAACGAGTTTAAAAATTTTAGTTTTAATTTTAAAGATTAATGAACAGCACTGGGGTGGTAGAATGTGGTTGCGTAGTTCCTGTGCTCAGAAGTCAAGCCTAAATTTAGCATGAAGTTATGGTTTAAGTCACAGGTTTTCTAGTATCAAAGATTAGAACATGGCAACCTAATAACTGGTCAGGTACAAAAATAAAAGCTAAAATTACTTAAGACTTCTTATCACAAGAACTAATAAACAGAATATTCGTTTACTTCGCTCATTATTGCAACACTTTTATTCGAGAATCAACTGAAGGTCGAAAAACCTAACAGCTTAAACCATTCGACACAATTGAGCCAAACCAATTTATACTGAATAAACCAACAACTAAAGGTATTTTTTTGGTTTTGTGTTTACTAAGCAAGTTTTTTTTGAATAAATAATCAAGCACAACGAAACAATAATAGAAACACAAATTTCACAGTTACTTATACTGTTTTTTTTAATTGAGGCAGTAACTAAGCAAATTTTTTTCTGAATAAATAATCATGCACGCGAATTAGCAATAACTAAAAATAAAAAACTACTGATGCTATTTTTTTGGTTTTGTGTCCGCTAAGCAAAAATTTATGAACAATTAATCAAGCACAGCACGTTGAACTAATAGAAGCACAATATTAACATTTACTAAGGCTTTTTGGTCTTGCTTCCGGATAGCAGACTTTTTTATTAAACCAAACACAACACGTAAAACTAACAGAAGCAGAAAATTAACAGTTACTAATGTTTTTTTTTGGTTTTCTGTCTGCTAAGCAAACATTTTTCAAATAACTAATCAAGGAGAACGGATTAAACTAATAGAAATAGAAAAGTAAGTTCTTAATGGTGTTTTTGCATTTGAGTTCACTGAGCAAACTTTTTCTAAGAAATTAATCAAGCACAAGAAGTAAAACTAATAAAGCACAACTTGAACAGCAACTAAGCAAATTATTTTCTGAATAAATAATCATGCACGCGAATTAACAAGAACTAAAAATAAACAGTTACTAATGCTGTTTTTTTTGGTTTTTTGGTCCGCTAAGCAAACTTTTTTCGAATAACTATTCAAGGATTACGGATTTAAATAATAGAAGCAGCAAAGTAACAGTTCTTAATGATGATTTTGCATTTGAGTTCACTGAGCAAACTTTTTCAAAATAATTAATCAAGCACCACAAGTAAAACTAATAAAGCACAACTTGAACAGTAACTGAGCAAAATATTTTCTGAATAGTTTATCATGAACGCGAATTAACAAAAACTAAAAACAAACAGTTACTAAAGCTATTTTTTTGGTTTTGTGTCCGGGAAGCAGACTTTTTTAATAAAACAAAAACAACACAAAAAACTAACAGAAGCAGAAAATTACCAAGAGAATAAGAACTTTTAAGTGCTTCTGCTCAGATATCAGTCAGAAACGGTTACGATGATAGACTTGAAATCCAAAAATGGGTCACTTCAAAAAACTTGAGCAGGAAATAATTATTACCTCTGAACAGAAGTACTTAAAAGCAGTAAAACCAGTGCTTTTGGCTCTTTTCCAAGTTGTTTTATTGCAAAGAGACTATTAAAGCTCGGTAAAATCATCAATTTAAAATTAGTAGTCAGTTTGAGCCAAAGCTACTTGTTAAAGGAGAATTACGCAACTATTAGTTCTTTTTTAACAGATTTTTTGCCATCCTTGACACAGTGACAATCAGTATTTTTTACCGAAATCATTCAAATGAGCACGATCGTGAGGTAGGAAATGACAGGGATGTATTATTTTGTTTCCATAAAATTTAGCACTTAATTTATTTTTCATTCTCAAATTAAATGACTGCAATCTTGTATGTCTAAACTTTTTTCTCCTTTATCGTCAAGATAAAATTCACCATGATCTAAACGTGGTAGCAATTCTAGAAAAAATATTTGATGTTCATATGGCAGACGTTCAATCAGATCAGTGTAGTACTTCAATAGCTTTTCATCATTTGTGGTGTTTAAATCATTATTACCAACGCAAATGATTATATATCTATATTTCACTACCTCAGGGTAACAATCAATTAAATGGCGTGCACATCTACCACCCCTACTTTTGTTAACAACCGGTAAATCCCTTATACAGTCAAGATCACTAAAATCGTCAAAAGTGTTCCGCAAATTTGAATCTCCTATCATTATAACCCTATTAATTAGCACTAAATTCACGTGTTTTTGAAGATACCACATGTAGTCGAGCATTGTCACAACATCTTCGTTGTCGTCATTGTCGTAGAAATAGAACTCATATCCATTTCGTTGCAAAATTCTTTGAATTTCCATGTCTAAACAGATTTTTTTGAATAAGTTAAAAACTTAACAGACCAAAAATTACCAGACCGAAATAAAAGACCAAAAACTACCAGACCGAAATAACCGGCCGAAAAATACCAGACCGAAATATAAGACAAGAACCTACCAGACCAAAATAACCGACCGAAAACTACCAGACCGAAATATAAGACAAAAAACTACCAGATCGAAATTCAAGGGCCAGCTGAAGGTCGAGAAACCTAACAGCCAACTTTTTCATGAGATTTTGACAAAGGTCGAAAAACCTAACGGCCAAATCTGACTGCTGAAGGTCAAAAAACCTAACAAAAAATTATCATTCAGACATGACCGAAGGTCGAAAAACCTAACGGCCAAATCTGACTGCCGAAGGTTAAAAAACCTAACAAAAAATTATCAATCAGACATGACCGAAGGCCAAAAAACAAAGAGCAACATGTCCCTGGAAAAATTTACCAAACGAACACGATTAGCTGCTAGCCAAACACGTTTTTTGTATGAAAAATTTGAGAAAAAGGAAATTCCTCAATAACATTTAAAATTAGATGCATAGTTGTTGTACTTCAGTGCTTGCCTTAGGACAACGTGTTCAAAAAAACAATCTACAACAGCGCATTTGTGAAGAGATAAAGGATGAAAATCAAACAATTCGTCGAAAGCAACATTGACGAGTCCTTCACTGTAATTCACAGAAACACTGTAAGAACGAGATGATTCATGATATTCATGAGTTTTTATTTTGAAGCAAGTAAAAAAATATTAGGTTCAGAAAATAAAACTTTTTGTATTAGTAAAAACTGAGGTACATGAGAGTTTTCATTATTGTAGCCGTATTTTGTCCCCATTATGACAGCGCTACTTGATTGCAAGCGCTCAGATGATTTAAAAAACTTGCGATACTCTTCGTTTCTCGACATTAAAGATTCACTAAGGGTTTCAGTTTTACAGCCAGGAAACTCATTAACTTTGACCGGCACTGAGTCGTTCCACTGATAGTACTCGTTAACTTGGTGTCGTAAAGCAAGACTTTTACAGATATTTTCGAAATTGCAGATATTATGTGTTAGCCGCTTTAAAAACTGATGTTTGCGTTCGTACCTCAAAACAGTTTGGCAGAGAAAAGGTCCCGACGATTTGAGAACCCTCGGGTAATGGATTAATTTATGTTGGTCAAACGTTGCCAACTCCGTGGGAAAAAGCTGCATGTATTTCTCCAGATGCTCATCTGAAACAACAGAGCAGATTTAAAATAAGGTGTATGATCAAAAAACCAACAAACAAGATAATTTACAAATTAGGACTTCTAACAGATGATAGTCGGATTCCACGAAAGTCGGGCTAAGCAAAAAAGAAATTAGTTCCAAAAAATGAAGCAAAAACTTCCAGACTTCGTTGAAAGGTACAGGGTCATATATCATGAGCGGTAAAAATCGATAAAGAGTAAACATTTGATCGTACTTCTGTTTGAAGTGGCCTCGGGACTTATCTTTTATTCGTTCAAAATTAATTTCTGATGGTCTACCATCGATATCACGACCTTAGCCAAAATTATTGATTCTTGAATTTAAACAATCAATACTCAGGTAGTCGGGAACCAGTTCACTCAAAACAATGCGCAAAATATTCATCAAACTGCCTTGAAAAATGTCATGATGCCAGTCAGCGGTAAAATTTATATAAGGGTCGACAAGAACACAAATATTCTTAACGCCGTTTCGTTTGGCGGATGCATCCAATCTACATGACTCAGAACTTCTAAGATCTTTATGTTGTTCTTCAAAAACTGACTTGAATAGCGATTGGGGGAGAACGCATTTTTCACAACAGAGACCTCCGGAAAAACTTTTATTGAAACCAAAAACAGCATGATAAGCTAAATTGTCCGGAACAAAATCAACTCGTCTTAGTGCAACAAATACTGTTTTACCAGACCTAGTGAGAATTTGAATACCGTTTTCTAAAGCCAGTAGATCGTTGCGCAGTACAGTCAAAATTTTTAAAACCATATGTCTCAATATCAAGGTATGGCACTAGTGCAGCAAGATGGGTCATTCTCATATCCGATAGAAGCCATGGTGGAAGGTTTTTCAAACACCAATAGAAACAACCTATTTTATGTATCGAAGCTCTACTTCCAATTGGGTTAACGGGTTCAACTTCAAAGTATAGCTGTAAGCTTAAATTGAAGACCTCATCTGATTCACTATGCTTTATCACCAAATCTACGTCACTGAGACGATTTGTTCCGTTAGCGTTTTCGGACAAATTCAGCTTTCCTAGAGTTTGCATACTATCCAAGATAATCCCATTTAGTTAAACGAGAAATCCTTTCGCTCAGATCAGACTCTTCAACTATTTCAACACAATCATTGCTATAGGGCATACTTGAATCTTCATTAGTCTCAGATTCTGCTCCTGGATCTAGCGGGTCGACTCTATGTTTGATTAATGTTAGGTGCTCTTTCCTAGCATGCTTATTTAAATAACTTAAACTACAGAACTCTCTAGGACAAAAAGGACAAGTAAAAGATGAAGCTCCGCCGTGATAGTTACTGAGATGAGAACTGTAATTACCTAAGCTAAGATTTTGTACTGAACAATTTTTAAACTTGCAACAAAAAGTACCGTCATAGCTTCCTTGTTGATACTTAGCCTTACACCAACTGTAGACTCTGCTTTGTTTTCCTAAAAAAGATGAAGATATTATTCCAGCAAGACCACTATTACCAGGCTCGTGAAGGGACTCGATAACACATGAAGTATCGGTTGATACATCTGCACTGTTACTACTTTGACTTGACAAAAAATTATCAACCTCTTCACTTCGTGAAACTGCCAATTCTGATTCATGTTTTTTTATATGGTTAACAAAACTATTGAAACCAGAAAAAAGACAAAAACATGTAACACATTTGAACTCTGCTTCTAAGCGATGATTTACCCGCATGTGCTCAAGGAAATTATGGTTTGTGAGAACAGATTGTTTCGTACAAAACTCGCAATTAACTTGATAAAGGAAACTACATTCACATTAATCTGTGAGCTACAATTTTTGTTGTACCTACAAGAAGATCTAACTGGAATTGGCTGACTCTGACTAACTAGAGAAAATGATATATCACCGCCGGTTTTTGTGCAATCATTTTTTTCATTACTAGAAACCCTTACATCACATAGCGGTGAATAAACTGCTTGACTGTTATCAGATTGGTCAATTAACATTTCAACGCGCGCATTACTTGAGCCAGTTCCTGTAGAAACTGCAGCTTGAATATCAGACCTAACAGCGGTCTGTGTGTGCACCTCTTCAGAGTTGCGATCATCAAAAGTGTCATCATGAGTAAAAAAAATTTACCTGAACGGGTGCGTTTTGCAGGGGCAGAAAAAATTGTATCCAAAGATTTTGATTTATGGTATTCTTTAAATGGGCACAAACAGAATTCCCTATTTTTCCCAAAATGATTTTTCCCGTACGAAACTGTTATTTCCTCGCTTTCATTAATCTCCCTTAAACTTCTAATGAAAACCACGCCATCTCTACTTTTCGGTGTTTCGTATCTACAATTAGGGCGGCACGAGTGATTAACAAATGACAGGGGAACTTGTAACGATTAGGATTCAGAATTACGATAAAAAACTGAGAAATTTAGTTCGGGTTTATTATCAATATCAGCAGGGCAGTCGATTACTACACCTGAGAGGCCTAAAATTAGCTTATTAGCAGGAATTAGCTGTTTACTCATTACCTTTATTCCAAGATAACCACGACTTATGTCCTCCTGATAGGTGTTGTCAGCTTCATACTTAACAAACTGTAATGAGGTTTCGTATAGGTTGCGAATGTACTTCAACACATAGGACCCCTCATCAATTGCTATTCTCTGATCACTTCTTATGGTCCGGTGAACAGCGCGACCATCCCCATCAATGAGTTCCTCTAACAAAATCCAGTCTGCGCTTGCAACCTCGTAGTACTCTTGTACTTTGCACTCGATTTCGTGTGATTCATTCATTTTGTATATCACAAAAATGACTCACTTTTCAATATCACGCAAAAGCATCTAAAAATTGTTTAAAAAATTGTCATAAGGCAAAAAAATCGAGATATTAACCTTCACTTGAAGGTTGAAGATAATTATCTGCAGGAACAACCAAAGCACGAAGGTTTCCTCTGGATACTTTTTATTAAGCGTATAAAAAATTCTCAAGCCAATGTCTACCGCGTTGAACAAGTCCTTTGCTTCAATTGGTCCAACGAGTGAAACCACAAATACCTGCAGCAGAAAAACAATCAAATTCATCAAATCTTTTCTGCTTCCTTCGCATAGCAGAACGATGATTTTCAATGTGCACAGTGAAATATATTAGGACATGGGGATAAAAATAGTGTTATCATTTTTCTCATTGCAGATGCAAAGCACACTAAGGGATGGGGCGATAAAATGCTCATCTATCTCGAAAGAAACAAAGAATCTCAGAAAAGAACTACGCAAAACTTTAACCTGGGAAGAAGACTTGAGAATTGCTCCCGTGCTATGTTTCTTCGCCTCCTGCTCAATATTGGAAATCTCCTTAAAAAAAGTTATGTTTAGTTCTGGAACAACTCAACAAAATGTTACACACTAAAAATTACAGAGATATCAACGATGAAGTTATCACGGCACTTGATAACAGCTTCAACAACTGTCGGGCGATTTCTGACACCAGTTGGGAGCTTTGCAGGAGTAATTAGGGGCAGCAATCGCAAGGCTAGCTCACTCTCAGGCACTAAAATTAGGGTAAAATAAGAATACGAAATTTTATAGAAGAAACACTTAACACCCTTACGTTGCTTCAAACGAAGGTCAGATATTTTGTCCCGGCATTCACTTGGAGGATTATCTCTGGCCACTTTCAAAACCTTTGGGACATAGAGCAAGAACAATTCTGCAAAGTTGTCTTTCAGAGCCCGAGGCACCCACAATTTGAACTCAATGTCAAGCTGAAAAAAAATTATTTAGAGAACAGGCCAAAAACTTAAACAGGACAAAAAAATAAATAAAACCTGCTCAAAATCGCGCAACTCAAGTCCCACGCAGTAGAGATAGTCCGAATAGTCCAAAACACCCTTTTGAGAGAGCAGAGTTTGTCTCTCTTCAATTGTTTGCTTCCTCAGAAACGCATTATCGATCGTTGATCCGCCGAACTTGATCATGAGAGGAGTCAAATTAACCGGTTCCTCTTCAAGTTCTAACGACGTTTCTTTCCGTGCACGTTTTGGAGGAATAGAAGATCCTACAATAAAGATATTAAAATCCTATTGTTCACATTTGATGCCATGAATCTCAAACTATATTGCGTAGATAAAAAACTACAACACCGTCTCTTGTCAAACGAGCCTCTTCTCCCAAATAAGCCTCAGATCTGCAGCTCCTCAGGTTCTCCTCAATCGTCCCAGTTGGTGTGTGTTTTCGATAAACTCCACCTGGCAAACTTTCTTTAAAATACGGCTTGTAAAAGACTGCCTACACATCGCGAAAAAGATGAGTACAAGTCATATAAAACAAAAATAAAAACAAGGCGAAGAATCTTACAAAGGGACAGTTCTCATCAACTGAAGCGAAGTTTCGAAAAGCCTCAACTGCTATTTTGGCAAACTGAATTTTTAGCGCAGTGGAGGGTTTCAATTTTTCCATTTCCGTTCCGGGAACTCTCTAATAAACAAAGAGATGTACAAAACCTACCAAAATCATAGAAAGCTAAAATGTCTACCTTGACAAGTTCGTCCACTAAAAGACGGGTTAGCATCTTTAAGCCATTAACAGACTTTATATCTATGTGAGCAGCCAGTTCTTTCAAAGACTCTGCGTTGAAATCCTGTTCGGGTTCAGTTCGTACAGGAGTACTTTGAGACGAGGAAGCACTTCGACCGAGAGAGAGAGAGAGAGAGAGGTTGGAGTGTTTGAGCTAACAGGAGTCAAAACCTGAGCTTCATTAGCCAATATCGACTTCATCTCAATAACAGCAGGGAGGGGGAAGCCTATTACCATAAGTTGCTTATCAGTCATGAGCTTGAAGGAGGCAGTAGTCAGGCAAGACTTCACAATCACCTGCTTCAAAATTTTCTTTTGAGAGGATTCAAGGTCCATTTTTCCGAGTAAATTCAACAGAAGCATTTTGTATCTAGAATCGAGGTACCTGTTACTGTAAGGAATAAACAAAAACTCGATTAACAATCTCGAAACGCTGAAGGTCGAAAAACCTAACAGCAACAAACTCATATCACTGAAGGTCGTGAAATCTAACAATGAAAACTTCAATATCAACAACTTTGACTGAAACAGCGAGCTTAAACAGCAAGATGACTTAAACAGCAAGATTAAAACAAGATTATCAAGTCGAAGCAATTAACTTCAGGAAACCTAACATATATAATATCTAGCCGCTGAAGGTCGAAGAACCTAACAGCAATCAACTTAAATCACTGAATGTCGTAAAACCTAACAGTGTAAAATTCAGTATCATTAACTCTGTCTCCAAGAGCGAACTTCAACAACATGATGACTTAAACAACAAAATCAAAACAAGATTATCAAGTCGAAGCAATGAACTTCAAGAAACCTAAGATTTATCATTTCTAGCCGCTCAAGGTCGAAGAACCTATTAGCAATCAATTGAAATCACTGAAGGTCGTAAAACCTAACAGTGTAAAAGTCAGTCTCAATAACTTTTTCTCAGACAGCGAACTTAGACAACAAGATGATCAACTGCAAAATCCAAACAAGATTATCAAGTCGAAGCAATGGATTTCAAGAAACCTAACATATATAATCTCTAGCCGCTGAAGGTCGAAGAACCTAACAGCAATCAAATATCCTTGAAGGTCGCAAAACCTAACAGTGTAAAAATTCAGTATCAACAACTTTGTCTCAAACAGAAAACTTAAACAACAGGATCACCTAAACATTAAAATCAAAACAAGATTATCAAGTCGAAGCAAAGGTTTTCAAGAAATATAACACGTATAATCTCTAGCCGCTGAAGGTCGAAAAACCTAACAGTAATCAACTTTAATCACTGATGGTCGTAAAACCTAACAGTGTAAAAATTCAGTATCAACCACTTTGTCTCAAACAGAAAACTTAAACAACAAGATCACCTAAACAACAAAATCAAAACACAATTATCAAATCGAAGCATAGAACTTCCAGAAACTATTAAGATATAAAAGATACTAAAAGATATAAGATATTAAGATATAAGATATTAAAGCATAAATTATTAAGATTTTCTCGATAATAACAATCGTCACAGTCTCTACAGAGGAATGTTTCCGAAAAAAAAAACGTTGGTTGTTTTTTACGAAGAGACCGGCGTTATCGAATCGAGTAAAGAAATCGAGCATCCACCGTCGCCCCGCGGATTTATTTTTCACCCTAGACGCAGAAACTTTGATTTCCCAGCTCTTGCTACGTTCAAACGCGAATTCGAGAAATTGTTTCATTGTCCGCACACGGAACGAAGCAAAGTAAACCAATTGTTCTTCTTGGTCGTTGTTGAAGACGGGCCGCTGTCCCTGCTTGTTCGATCCATTAAGACAACACCTCCGTAAGCTTGAATAAGGCACTCCTGATTGCAATGATGCCTGACGAATAGAGCAATGGAGGTTTTTCACCAACAACGAGGCCTCAAGAATGGCTTTTCTGGAGCATTTTCTAGAACTTTTAGGAGTCATAGATCTAAACAAAGAGACAATTATTACACACCGGAAGATAGAGACTTTTAAGAGGACTTTTTTTCGACACAAAAAAGTTATCTCCTACTGGACGCGACAATACTAAACTTTTGGTTATTCATGCACTATAAGTTGTCTGCTAAGGCCCACTAATTATTCATTTACCACCTCGAACGATAATAATTTCTGCCTTAGAACCTATTTGTACTTTCCAACTCCTACGTAGGCCCTCAATTGACTTGAATAAGTCCTTAACTATATTGAAAGACTAGACTGAAAATCGCTTTTCATGAAACTGCACATGAGTATTTTTTGAGCTCCAAATCTGACAACGTGTTAAGTACCATTTCAGTAGATCACCGAGATGAAAAATTAGCTCTTTTTCATAACCTACTAGGATTATGACACTCCTACGTAGGCCCTCCATTGATTTGAATAAGTCCTTAACTATAATGAAAAACAGTTTGTTAAACTGTATAAAGATAGTATTTTGAGTGCGAAATCTGACAACGTGTTAAGCAATTCTATCTGACACCACTTGGAACGATACTTCCTTCTATTTTAGAACCTATTTGGACATTCCCACTCCTACTTAGGCGGTCAATTGAATTGAATAAGTCCTTCACTATATTGAAAAACACTTTTTGTTAAATTGTATAAAGATAGTAATTTGAGTGCGAAATCTGAAAACGTGTTAAGTACTTCTATCTCAGACCACCTGGAACGATAGTTCCTTCTGCATTAGAACCTATTTGGACTTTCCATTCCTACTTAGGCGGTCAATTGATTTGAATAAGTCCTCACTATATTGAAAAACACTTTTTGTTAAACTGTATAAAGATAGTAATTTGAGTGCGAAATCTGAAAACGTGTTAAGTACTTCTATCTTAGACCACCTGGAACGATAGTTCCTTCTGCATTAGAACCTATTTGGACTTTCCATTCCTACTTAGGCGGTCAATTGATTTGAATAAGTCCTCACTATATTGAAAAACACTTTTTGTTAAACTGTATAAAGATAGTAATTTGAGTGCGAAATCTGAAAACGTGTTAAGTACTTCTATCTTAGACCACCTGGAACGATAGTTCCTTCTGCATTAGAACCTATTTGGACTTTCCATTCCTACTTAGGCGGTCAATTGATTTGAATAAGTCCTCACTATATTGAAAAACACTTTTTGTTAAACTGTATAAAGATAGTAATTTGAGTGCGAAATCTGAAAACGTGTTAAGTACTTCTATCTTAGACCACCTGGAACGATAGTTCCTTCTGCATTAGAACCTATTTGGCCTTTCCATTCCTACTTAGGCGGTCAATTGATTTGAATAGTCCTTCACTATATTGAAAAACACTTTTTTTTAAACTGTATGAAGAGAGTATTTTGAGTGCGAAATCTGACAACGTGTTAAGTACTTCTATCTCAGACCACCTGGAACGATAATTCCTTCTGCATTAGAACCTATTTGGACTTTCCCACTCCTACTTAGGCGGTCAATTGATTTGAATAAGTCCTTCACTATATTGAAAAACACTTTTTGTTAAACTGTAAAAAGATGGTATTTTGAGTGCGAAATCTGACATTGTGTTAAGTAATTCTATCTGAGAGCACTTGGAACGATAATTCTTTCTATTTTAGAACCTATTTGGATTTTCCCACTCCTACTTAGGCGGTCAATTGATTTGAATAAGTCCTTCATTATATTGAAAAACACTTCTTGTTGAACTGTAAAAAGATAGTATTTTGAGTGCGAAATCTGACAACGTGTTAAGTAATTCTATCTGAGACCACTTGGAACGATAACTCCTTCTACTTTAGAGCCTATTTGGACTTTACCACTCCTACTTAGGCGGCCAATTGATTTGAATAAGTCCTTCACTATATTGAAAAACACTTTTTGTTAAACTGTATAAAGATAGTATTTTGAGTGCGAAATCTGACAACGTGTTAAGTACTTCTATCTGAGACCACCTGGAACGATAATTCGTTGTGCTTTAGAACCTATTAATACTTTCCCACTCCTACTTAGGCGGTCAATTGATTTGAATAAGTCCTTCACTATATTGAAAAACACTTTTTGTTAAACTGTAAAAAGATAGTATTTTGAGTGCGAAATCTGACAACGTGTTAGGTAATTCTATCTGAGACCACTTGGAACAATAATTCGCTCTACTTTAGAACCTATTTGGACTTTTCCACTCCTACTTAGGCGGTCAATTGATTTGAATAAGTCCTTCATTATATTGAAAAACACTTTTTGTTAAACTGTATAAAGATAGTATTTTGAGTGCGAAATCTGACAACGTGTTAAGTAATTCTATCTGAGAACACTTGGAACGATAATTCCTTCTACTCTAGAAACTTTAGAACTTTTAGGAGTCATAGATCTAAACAAAGAGACAATTATTACACACCGGAAGATCGAGACTTTTAAGAGGACTTTTTTTCGACACAAAAAAGTTATCTCCTACTGGACGCGACAATACTAAAATTTTGGTTATTCATGCACTATAAGTTGTGTGCTAAGGCCCACTAATTATTCGTTTACCACCTAGAACGATAATAATTTCTGCCTTAGAACCTATTTGTACTTTCCAACTCCTACATAGGCCCTCAATTGATTTGAATAAGTCCTTAACTATATTGAAAAAGACTAGACTGAAAATCGCTTTTCATGAAACTGCACATGAGTGTTTTTTTGAGCTCCAAATCTGACAACGTGTTAAGTACCTTTTCAATAGATCACCGAGATGGAAAATTATCTCTTTTTCATAACCTACTAGGATTATGACACTCCTACGTAGGCCCTCAATTGATTTGAATAAGTCCCTAACTATATTGAAAAACAGTTTGTTAAACTGTATAAAGATAGTAATTTGAGTGCGAAATCTGAAAACGTGTTAAGTACTTCTATCTCAGACCACCTGGAACGATAGTTCCTTCTGCATTAGAACCTATTTGGACTTTCCATTCCTACTTAGGCGGTTAATTGATTTGAATAAGTCCTTCACTATATTGAAAAACACTTTTTGTTAAACTGTATAAAGATAGTAATTTGAGTGCGAAATCTGACAACGTGTTAAGTAATTCTATCTGAGACCACTTGGAACGATAATTCCTTCTACTTTAGAACCTATTTAGATTTTCCCACTCCTACTTAGGCGGTCAATTGATTTGAATAAGTCCTTTACTATATTGAAAAACACTTTTTGTTAAACTGAACAAAGATAGTATTTTGAGTGCGAAATCTGACAACGTGTTGAGTACTTCTATCTCAGACCACCTGGAACGATAGTTCCTTCTGCATTAGAACCTATTTGGACTTTCCATTCCTACTTAGGCGGTTAATTGATTTGAATAAGTCCTTCACTATATTGAAAAACACTTTTTGTTAAACTGTATGAAGAGAGTATTTTGAGTGCGAAACCTGACAACGTGTTAAGTACTTCTATCTCAGACCACCTGGAACGATAATTCCTTATGCATTAGAACCTATTTGGACTTTCCCACTCCTACTTAGGCGGTCAATTGATTTGAATAAGTACTTCACTATATTGAAAAACACTTTTTGTTAAACTGTAAAAAGATAGTATTTTGAGTGCGAAATCTGACATTGTGTTAAGTAATTCTATCTGAGAGCACTTGGAACAATAATTCTTTCTATTTTAGAACTTATTTGGATTTTCCCACTCCTACTTAGGCGGTCAATTGATTTGAATAAGTCCTTCACTATATTGAAAAACACTTTTTGTTAAACTGTATAAAGATAGTATTTTGAGTGCGAAATCTGACAACGTGTTAAGTACTTCTATCTGAGACCACCTGGAACGATAATTCGTTGTGCATTAGAACCTATTAAGACTTTCCCACTCCTACTTAGGCGGTCAATTGATTTGAATAAGTCCTTCACTATATTGAAAAACACTTTTTGTTAAACTGTAAAAAGATAGTATTTTGAGTGCGAAATCTGACAACGTGTTAGGTAATTCTATCTGAGACCACTTGGAACAATAATTCCCTCTACTTTAGAACCTATTTGGACTTTCCCACTCCTACTTAGGCGGTCAATTGATTTGAATAAGTCCTTCATTATATTGAAAAGCACTTTTTGTTAAACTGTATAAAGATAGTACTTTGAGTGCGAAATCTGACAACGTGTTAAGTAATTCCATCTGAGAACACTTGGAACAATAATTCCTTCTACTTTAGAACCTATTTGGACTTTTCCACTCCTACTTAGGCGGTCAATTGATTTGAATAAGTCCTTCATTATATTGAAAAACACTTTTTGTTAAACTGTATAAAGATAGTATTTTGAGTGCGAAATCTGACAACGTGTTAAGTACTTCTATCTCAGACCACCTGGAACGATAATTCCTTCTGCTTTAAAACCTATTTGGACTTTTCCACTCCTACTTAGGCGGTCAATTGATTTGAATAAGTCCTTCATTATATTGAAAAACACTTTTTGTTAAACTGTATAAAGATAGTATTTTGAGTGCGAAATCTGACAACGTGTTAAGTAATTCTATCTGAGAACACTTGGAACGATAATTCCTTCTACTTCACAACCTATTTGGAATTTCCCACTCCTACTTAGGCGGTCAATTGATGTGAATAAGTCCTTCATTATATTGAAAAACACTTTTTGTTAGACTGTATAAAGATAGTATTTTGAGTGCAAAATCTGACAACGTGTTAAGTAATTCTATCTGAGATCACTTGGAACGATAATTCCTTTTACTTTAGAACCTATTTGGATTTTCCCACTCCTACTTAGGCGGTCAATTGATTTGAATAAGTCCTTCACTATATTGAAAAACACTTTTTGTTAAACTGAACAAAGATAGTATTTTGAGTGCGAAATCTGACAACGTGTTAAGTACTTCTATCTAAGACCACCTGGAACGATAATTCCTTCTGCTTTAGAACCTATTTGGACTTTCCCACCCCTACTTAGGCGGTCAATTGATTTGAATAAGTCCTTCACTATATTGAAAAACACTTTTTGTTAAACTGTAAAAAGATAGTATTTTGAGTGCGAAATCTGACAACGTGTTAAGTAATTCTATCTGAGACCACTTGGAACGATCATTCCTTCTATTTTAGAACCTATTTGGACTTTCCCACTCCTATTTAGGCGGTCAATAAATTTAAATTTGAATAAGTCCTTCACTATATTGAAAAACACTATTTGTTAAACTGTATAAAGATAGTATTTTGAGTGCGAAATCTGACAACGTGTTAAGTACTTCTATCTCAGACAACCTGGAACGATAATTCCTTCTGCTTTAGAACCTATTTGGAATTTCCCACTCCTACTTAGGCGGTCAATTGATGTGAATAAGTCCTTCATTATATTGAAAAACACTTTTTGTTAAACTGTATAAAGATAGTATTTTGAGTGCAAAATCTGACAACGTGTTAAGTAATTCTATCTGAGACCACTTGGAACGATAATTCCTTCTACTTTAGAACCTATTTGGATTTTCCCACTCCTACTTAGGCGGTCAATTGATTTGAATAAGTCCTTTACTATATTGAAAAACACTTTTTGTTAAACTGAACAAAGATAGTATTTTGAGTGCGAAATCTGACAACGTGTTAAGTACTTCTATCTCAGACCACCTGGAACGAAAATTCCTTCTGCTTTAGAACCTATTTGGACTTTCCCACTCCTACTTAGGCGGTCAATTGATTTGAATAAGTCCTTCACTATATTGAAAAACACTTTTTGTTAAACTGTAAAAAGATAGTATTTTGAGTGCGAAATCTGACAACGTGTTAAGTAATTCTATCTGAGACCACTTGGAACGATAATTCATTCTATTTTAGAACCTATTTGGACTTTCCCACTCCTACTTAGGCGGTCAATTGGTTTGAGAAAGTTCTTCACTATATTGAAAAACACTTTTTGTTAAACTGTATAAAGATAGTATTTTGAGTGCGAAATCTGACAACGTGTTAGGTAATTCTATCTGAGACCACTTGGAACAATAATTCCCTCTACTTTAGAACCTATTTGGACTTTTCCACTCCTACTTAGGCGGCCAATTGATTTGAATAAGTCCTTCATTATATTGAAAAACACTTTTTGTTAAACTGTATAAAGATAGTATTTTGAGTGCGAAATCTGACAACGTGTTAAGTAATTCTATCTGAGAACACTTGGAACGATAATTCCTTCTACTTTAGAACCTATTTGAACTTTTCCACTCCTACTTAGGCGGTCAATTGATTTGAATAAGTCCTTCATTATATTGAAAAACACTTTTTGTTAAACTGTATAAAGATAGTATTTTGAGTGCGAAATCTGACAACGTGTTAAGTAAATCTATCTGAGAACACTTGGAACGATAATTACTTCTACTTTACAACCTATTTGAATTTTCTCACTCCTATTTAGGCGGTCAATTAATATGAGTAAGTCCTTCACTATATTGAAAAACACTTTTTGTTAAACTGTATAAAGATAATATTTTGAGTGCGAAATCTGACAACGTGTTAAGTACTTCTATCTCAGACCACCTGGAACGATAGATCCTTCTGCTTTAGAACCTATTTGGAATTTCCCCCTCCTACTTAGGCGGTCAATTGATGTGAATAAGTCCTTCATTATATTGAAAAACACTTTTTGTTAGACTGTATAAAGATAGTATTTTGAGTGCAAAATCTGACAACGTGTTAAGTAATTCTATCTGAGACCACTTGGAACGATAATTCCTTCTACTTTAGAACTTATTTGGATTTTGCCACTCCTACTTAGGCGGTCAATTGATTTGAATAAGTCCTTTACTATATTGAAAAACACTTTTTGTTAAACTGAACAAAGATAGTATTTTGAGTGCGAAATCTGACAACGTGTTAAGTACTTCTATCTCAGACCACCTGGAACGATAATTCCTTCTGCTTTAGAACCTATTTGGACTTTCCCACTCCTACTTAGGCGGTCAATTGATTTGAATAGGTCCTTCACTATATTGAAAAACACTTTTTGTTAAACTGTAAAAAGATAGTATTTTGAGTGCGAAATCTGACAACGTGTTAAGTAATTCTATCTGAGACCACTTGGAACGATAATTCCTTCTATTTTAAAACCTGTTTGGACTTTCCCACTCCTACTTAGGCGGTCAATTGATTTGAATAAGTCCTTCATTATATTGAAAAACACTTTGTTAAACTGTATAAAGATAGTATTTTGAGTGCGAAATCTGACAACGTGTTAAGTAATTCTATCTGAGAACACTTGGAACGATAAGTCCTTCTACTTTACAACCTATTTGAATTTTCTCACTCCTATTTAGGCGGTCAATTAATATGAATAAGTCCTTCACTATATTGAAAAACACTTTTTGTTAAACTGTATAAAGATAGTATTTTGAGTGCGAAATCTGACAACGTGTTAAGTACTTCTATCTCAGACCAACTGGAACGATAATTCCTTCTGCTTTAGAACCTATTTAAAATTTCCCACTCCTACTTAGGCGGTCAATTGATTTGAATAAGTCCTTCATTATATTGAAAAACACTTTTTGTTAGACTGTATAAAGATAGTATTTTGAGTGCAAAATCTGACAACGTGTTAAGTAATTCTATCTGAGACCACTTGGAACGATAATTTCTTCTACTTTAGAACCTATTTGGATTTTCCCACTCCTACTTAGGCGGTCAATTGATTTGAATAAGTCCTTTACTATATTGAAAAACACTTTTTGTTAAACTGAACAAAGATAGTATTTTGAGTGCGAAATCTGACAACGTGTTAAGTACTTCTATCTCAGACCACCTGGAACGATAATTCCTTCTGCTTTAGAACCTATTTGGACTTTCCCACTCCTACTTAGGCGGTCAATTGATTTGAATAAGTCCTTCACTATATTGAAAAACACTTTTTGTTAAACTGTAAAAAGATAGTATTTTGAGTGCGAAATCTGACAACGTGTTAAGTAATTCTATCTGAGACCACTTGGAACGATAATTCCTTCTATTTTAGAACCTATTTGGACTTTCCCACTCCTACTTAGGCGGTCAATTGATTTGAGAAAGTCCTTCACTATATTGAAAAACACTTTTTGTTAAACTGTATAAAGATAGTATTTTGAGTGCGAAATCTGACAACGTGTTAGGTAATTCTATCTGAGACCACTTGGAACAATAATTCCCTCTACTTTAGAACCTATTTGGACTTTTCCACTCCTACTTAGGCGGTCAATTGATTTGAATAAGTCCTTCATTATATTGAAAAACACTTTTTGTTAAACTGTATAAAGATAGTATTTTGAGTGCGAAATCTGACAACGTGTTAAGTAATTCTATCTGAGAACACTTGGAACGATAATTCCTTCTACTTTACAACCTATTTGAATTTTCTCACTCCTATTTAGGCGGTCAATTAATATGATTAAGTCCTTCACTATATTGAAAAACACTTTTTGTTAAACTGTATAAAGATAGTATTTTGAGTGCGAAATCTGACAACGTGTTAAGTACTTCTATCTCAGACCACCTGGAACGATAATTCCTTCTGCTTTAGAACCTATTTGGAATTTCCCACTCCTACTTAGGCGGTCAATTGATTTGAATAAGTCCTTCATTATATTGAAAAACACTTTTTGTTAGACTGAATAAAGATAGTATTTTGAGTGCAAAATCTGACAACGTGTTAAGTAATTTTATCTGAGACCACTTGGAACGATAATTCCTTCTACTTTAGAACCTATTTGGATTTTCCCACTCCTACTTAGGCGGTCAATTGATTTGAATAAGTCCTTCACTATATTGAAAAACACTTTTTGTTAAACTGAACAAAGATAGTATTTTGAGTGCGAAATCTGACAACGTGTTAAGTAATTCTATCTGAGACCACTTGGAAGGATAATTCCTTCTATTTTAGAACCTATTTGGACTTTCCCACTCCTACTTAGGCGGTCAATTGATTTGAATAAGTCCTTCATTACATTGAAAAATACTGTTTGTTAGACTGTATAAAGATAGTATTTTGAGTGCAAAATCTGACAACGTGTTAAGTAATTCTATCTGAGACCACTTGGAACGATAATTCCTTCTACTTTAGAACCTATTTGGATTTTCCCACTCCTACTTAGGCGGTCATTTGATTTGAATAAGTCCTTCACTATATTGAAAAACACTTTTTGTTAAACTGAACAAAGATAGTATTTTGAGTGCGAAATCTGACAACGTGTTAAGTAATTCTATCTGAGACCACTTGGAAGGATAATTCCTTCTATTTTAGAACCTATTTGGACTTTCCCACTCCTGCTTAGGCGGTCAATTGATTTGAATAAGTCCTTCACTATATTGAAAAACACTTTTTGTTAAACTGTAAAAAGATAGTATTTTGAGTGCGAAATCTGACAACGTGTTAAGTAATTCTATCTGAGACCACTTGGAACGATAATTCCTTCTATTTTAGAACCTATTTGGACTTTCCCACTCCTACTTAGGCGGTCAATTGATTTGAGAAAGTCCTTCACTATATTGAAAAACACTTTTTGTTAAACTGTATAAAGATAGTATTTTGAGTGCGAAATCTGACAACGTGTTAGGTAATTCTATCTGAGATCACTTGGAACAATAATTCCCTCTAATTTAGAACTTATTTGGACTTTTCCACTCCTACTTAGGCGGTCAATTGATTTGAATAAGTCCTTCATTATATTGAAAAACACTTTTTGTTAAACTGTATAAAGATAGTATTTTGAGTGCGAAATCTGACAACGTGTTAAGTAATTCTATCTGAGAACACTTGGAACGATAATTCCTTCTACTTTACAACCTATTTGAATTTTATCACTCCTATTTAGGCGGTCAATTAATATGATTAAGTCCTTCACTATATTGAAAAACACTTTTTGTTAAACTGTATAAAGATAGTATTTTGAGTGCGAAATCTGACAACGTGTTAAGTACTTCTATCTCAGACCACCTGGAATGATAATTCCTTCTGCTTTAGAACCTATTTGGAATTTCCCACTCCTACTTAGGCGGTCAATTGATTTGAATAAGTCCTTCATTATATTGAAAAACACTTTTTGTTAGACTGTATAAAGATAGTATTTTGAGTGCAAAATCTGACAACGTGTTAAGTAATTCTATCTGAGACCACTTGGAACGATAATTCCTTCTACTTTAGAACCTATTTGGATTTTCCCACTCCTACTTAGGCGGTCAATTGATTTGAATAAGTCCTTCACTATATTGAAAAACACTTTTTGTTAAACTGAACAAAGATAGTATTTTGAGTGCGAAATCTGACAACGTGTTAAGTACTTCTATCTCAGACCACCTGGAACGATAATTCCTTCTGCTTTAGAACCTATTTGGACTTTCCCACTCCTACTTAGGCGGTCAATTGATTTGAATAAGTCCTTCACTATATTGAAAAACACTTTTTGTTAAACTGTATAAAGAAAGTATTTTGAGTGCGAAATCTGACAACGTGTTAGGTAATTCTATCTGAGACCACTTGGAACAATAATGCCCTCTACTTTAGAACCTATTTGGACTTTTCCACTCCTACTTAGGCGGTCAATTGATTTGAATAAGTCCTTCATTATATTGAAAAACACTTTTTGTTAAACTGTATAAAGATAGTATTTTGAGTGCGAAATTTGACAACGTGTTAAGTAATAATATCTGAGAACACTTGGAACGATAATTCCTTCTACTTTACAACTTATTTGAATTTTCTCACTCCTATTTAGGCGGTCAATTAATACGATTAAGTCCTTCACTATATTGAAAAACACTTTTTGTTAAACTGTATAAAGATAGTATTTTGAGTGCGAAATCTGACAACGTGTTGAGTACTTCTATCTCAGACCACCTGGAACGATAATTCCTTCTGCTTTAGAACCTCTTTGGAATTTCCCATTCCTACTTAGGCGGTCAATTGATTTGAATAAGTCCTTCATTATATTGAAAAACACTTTTTGTTAGACTGTATAAAGATAGTATTTTGAGTGCAAAATCTGACAACGTGTTAAGTAATTCTATCTGAGACCACTTGGAACGATAATTCCTTCTACTTTAGAACCTATTTGGATTTTCCCACTCCAACTTAGGCGGTCAATTGATTTGAATAAGTCCTTCACTATATTGAAAAACAATTTTTGTTAAACTGAACAAAGATAGTATTTTGAGTGCGAAATCTGACAACGTGTTAAGTAATTCTATCTGAGACCACTTGGAAGGATAATTCCTTCTATTTTAGAACCTATTTGGACTTTCCCACTCCTGCTTAGGCGGTCAATTGATTTGAATAAGTCCTTCACTATATTGAAAAACACTTTTTGTTAAACTGTATAAAGATAGTATTTTGAGTGCAAAATCTGACAACGTGTTAAGTAATTCTATCTGAGACCACTTGGAACGATAATTCCTTCTACTTTAGAACCTATTTGGATTTTCCCACTCCTACTTAGGCGGTCAATTGATTTGAATAAGTCCTTCATTATATTGAAAAACACTTTTTGTTAAACTGTATAAAGATAGTATTTTGAGTGCGAAATCTGACAACGTGTTAAGTAATTCTATCTGAGAACACTTGGAACGATAATTCCTTCTTTTACAACCTATTTGAATTTTCTCACTCCTATTTAGGCGGTCAATTAATATGATTAAGTCCTTCACTATATTGAAAAACACTTTTTGTTAAACTGTATAAAGATAGTATTTTGAGTGCGAAATCTGACAACGTGTTAAGTACTTCTATCTCAGACCACCTGGAACGATAATTCCTTCTGCTTTAGAACCTATTTGGAATTTCCCACTCCTACTTAGGCGGTCAATTGATTTGAATAAGTCCTTCATTATATTGAAAAACACTTTTTGTTAGACTGTATTAAGATAGTATTTTGAGTGCAAAATCTGACAACGTGTTAAGTAATTCTATCTGAGACCACTTGGAACGATAATTTCTTCTACTTTAGAACCTATTTGGATTTTCCAACTCCTACTTAGGCGGTCAATTGATTTGAATAAGTCCTTCACTATATTGAAAAACACTTTTTGTTAAACTGAACAAAGATAGTATTTTGAGTGCGAAATCTGACAACGTGTTAAGTACTTCTATCTCTGACCACCTGGAACGATAATTCCTTCTGCTTTGGAACCTATTTGGACTTTCCCACTCCTACTTAGGCGGTCAATTGATTTGAATAAGTTCTTCACTATATTGAAAAACACTTTTTGTTAAACTGTAAAAAGATAGTATTTTGAGTGCGAAATCTGACAACGTGTTAACTACTTCTATCTGAGACCACTCGGAACAATAATTCCTTCTACTTTAGAACCTATTGGGACTTTTCCACTCCTACTTGGGCGGTCAATTGATTTGAATAAGTCCTTCACTATATTGAAAGACACTTTTTGTTAAACTGTAAATAGATAGTATTTTGAGTGCGAAATCTGACAACGTGTTAAGTAATTCTATCTGAGACCACTTGGAACGATAATTCCTTCTATTTTAGAACCTATTTGGACTTTCCCACTCCTACTTAGGCGGTCAATTCATTTGAATAAGTCCTTCACTATATTGAAAAACACTTTTTGTTAAACTGTAAAAAGATAGTATTTTGAGTGCGAAATCTGACAACGTGTTAAGTACTTCTATCTGAGACCACTTGGAACGATAATTCCTTCTACTTTAGAACGTATTTAGACTTTTCCACTCCTACTTAGGCGGTCAATTGATTTGAATAAGTCCTTCACTTTATTTTAAAGGCACTTTTTGTTAAACTGTAAAAAGATAGTATTTCGAGTGCGAAATCTGACAACGTGTTAAGTAATTCTATCTGAGACCACTTGGAACGATAATTCCTTCTATTTTAGAACCCATTTGGACTTTCCCACTCCTACTTAGGCGGTCAATTGATTTGAATAAGTCCTTCATTATATTGAAAAACATTTTTTGTTAAACTGTATAAAGATAGAATTTTGAGTGCGAAATCTGACAACGTGTTAAGTACTTCTATCTCAGACCACCTGGAACGATAATTCCTTGTGCTTTAGAACCTATTTGAACTTTCCCACTCCTGCTTAGGCGGTCAATTGATTTGAATAAGTCCTTCACTATATTGAAAAACACTTTTTTTTAAACTGTAAAAAGATAGTTTTTTGAATGCGAAATCTGACAACGTGTTAAGTAATTCTATCTGAGACCATTTGGAACAATAATTCCTTCTACGTTAGAATCTATTTGGGTTTTCCCACTCCTACTTAGGCGGTCAATTGATTTGAATAAGTCCTTCATTATATTGAAAAACACTTTTTGTTAAACTGTATAAAGATAGTATTTTGAGTGCGAAATCTGACAGCGTGTTAAGTAATTCTATCTGAGAACACTTGGAACAATAATTCCTTCTACTTTATAACCTATTTGGACTTTCCCACTCCTACTTAGGTGGTCAATTGATTTGAATAAGTCCTTCATTATATTGAGAAACATTTTTTGTTAAACTGTATAAAGATAGTATTTTGAGTGCAAAATCTGACAACGTGTTAAGTAATTCTATCTGAGACCACTTGGAACGATAATTCCTTCTACTTTAGAACCTATTTGGACTTTACCACTCCTACTTAGGCGGGCAATTGATTTGAATAAGTAATTCACTATATTGAAAAACACTTTTTGTTAAACTGTATAAAGATAGTATTTTAAGTGCGAAATCTGACAACGTGTTAAGTACATCTATCTCAGACCACCTGGAACGATAATTCCTTGTGCTTTAGAACTTATTTGAACTTTCCCACTCCTGGTTAGGCGGTCAATTGATTTGAATAAGTCCTTCACTATATTGAAAAACACTTTTTGTTAAACTGTAAAAAGATAGTATTTTGAATGCGAAATCTGACAACGTGTTAAGTAATTCTATCTGAGACCACTTGGAACGATAATTCCTTCTACTTTAGAATCTATTTGGGTTTTCCCACTCCTACTTAGGCGGTCAATTGATTTGAATAAGTCCTTCATTATATTGAAAAACACTTTTTGTTAAACTGTATAAAGATAGTATTTTGAGTGCGAAATCTGACAGCGTGTTAAGTAATTCTATCTGAGAACACTTGGAACGATAATTCCTTCTACTTTATAACCTATTTGGACTTTCCCACTCCTACGTAGGCGGTCAATTGATTTGAGAAAGTCCTTCACTATATTGAAAAACACTTTTTGTTAAACTGTATGAAGATAGTATTTTGAGTGCGAAATCTGACAACGTGTTAAGTACTTCTATCTGAGACCACTTGGAACGATAATTCTTTCTACTTTAGAACCTATTTGGATTTTCCCACTCCTAGTTAGGCGGTCAATTGATTTGAATAAGTCCTTCACTATATTGAAAGACACTTTTTGTTAAACTGTAAAAAGATAGTATTTTGAGTGCGAAATCTGACAACGTGTTAAGTAATTCTATCTGTGACCACTTGGAAAGATAATTCCTTCTATTTTAGAACCTATTTGGACTTTTCCACTCCTACTTAGGCGGTCAATTGATTTGAGAAAGTCCTTCACTATATTGAAAAACACTTTTTGTTAAACTGTATAAAGATAGTATTTTGAGTGCGAAATCTGACAACGTGTTAAGTAATTCTATCTCAGACCACCTGGAACGATAATTCTTTGTGCTTTAGAACCTTTTTGGACTTTTCCACTCCTACTTAGGCGGTCAATTGATTTGAGAAAGTCCCTCACTATATTGAAAAACACTTTTTGTTAAACTGTATAAAGATAGTATTTTGAGTGCGAAATCTGACAACGTGTTAAGTAATTCTATCTGAGACCACTTGGAACGATAATTCCTTCTACTTTAGAACCTATTTGGACTTTCCCACTCCTAGTTATGCGGTCAATTGATTTGAATAAGTCCTTCACTATATTGAAAGGCTCTTTTTGTTAAACTGTAAAAAGATAGTATTTTGAGTGCGAAATCTGACAACGTGTTAAGTAATTCTATCTGTGACCGCTTGGAAAGATAATTCCTTCTATTTTAGAACCTATTTGGACTTTTCCACTCCTACTTAGGCGGTCAATTGATTTGAGAAAGTCCTTCACTATATTGAAAAACACTTTTTGTTAAACTGTATAAAGATAGTATTTTGAGTGCGAAATCTGACAACGTGTTAAGTAATTCTATCTCAGACCACCTGGAACGATAATTCTTTGTGCTTTAGAACCTTTTTGGACTTTTCCACTCCTACTTAGGCGGTCAATTGATTTGAGAAAGTCCCTCACTATATTGAAAAACACTTTTTGTTAAACTGTATAAAGATAGTATTTTGAGTGCGAAATCTGACAACGTGTTAAGTAATTCTATCTGAGACCACTTGGAACGATAATTCCTTCTACTTTAGAACCTATTTGGACTTTCCCACTCCTAGTTATGCGGTCAATTGATTTGAATAAGTCCTTCACTATATTGAAAGGCTCTTTTTGTTAAACTGTAAAAAGATAGTATTTTGAGTGCGAAATCTGACAACGTGTTAAGTAATTCTATCTGTGACCGCTTGGAACGATAATTCCTTCTGATTTAGAACCTATTTGGACTTTCCCACTCCTACTTAGGCGGTCAATTGATTTGAGAAAGTCCTTCACTATATTGAAAAACACTTTTTGTTAAACTGTATAAAGATAGTATTTTGAGTGCAAAATCTGACAACGTGTTAAGTAATTCTATCTCAGACCACCTGGAACGATAATTTTTTGTGCTTTAGAATCTCTTTGGACTTTCCCGCTCCTGCTTAGGCGGTCAATTGATTTGAATAAGTCCTTCACTATATTGAAAAACACTTTTTGTTAAACTGTAAAAAGATAGTATTTTGATTGCGAAATCTGACAACGTGTTAAGTAATTCTATCTGAGACCACTTGGAACGATAATTCCTTCTACTTTTGAACCTATTTGGACTTTCCCACTCCTACTTAGGCGGTCAATTGATTTGAATAGGTCCTTCATTATATTGAAAAACACTTTTTTTTAAACTGTATAAAGATAGTATTTTGAGTGCGAAATCTGACAACGTGTTAAGTAATTCTATCTGAGACCACTTGGAACGATAATTCCTTATACCTTATAACCTATTTGGACTTTCCCACTCCTACTTAGGCGGTCAATTGATTTGAGAAAGTCCTTCACTATATTGAAAAACACTCTTTGTTAAACTGTATGAAGATAGTATTTTGAGTGCGAAATCTGACAATGTGTTAAGTACTTCTATCTGAGACCACCTGGAACGATAATTCCTTCTACTTTAGAACCTATTTGGACTTTCCCTCTCCTACTTAGGCGGTCAATTGATTTGAATAAGTCCTTCATTATATTGAAAAACACTTTTTGTTAAACTGTAAAAAGATAGTATTTTGAGTGCGAAATCTGACAACGTGTTAAGTAATTCTATCTGAGACCACTTGGAACGATAACTCCTTCTACTTTAGAGCCTATTTGGACTTTACCACTCCTACTTAGGCGGTCAATTGATTTGAATAGGTCCTTCATTATATTGAAAAACTCTTTTCGTTAAACTGTATAAAGATAGTATTTTGAGTGCGAAATCTGAAAACGTGTAAATAATTCTATCTGAGACCACTTGGAACGATAATTCCTTCTACCTTATAACCTATTTGGACTTTCCCACTCCTACTTAGGCGGTCAATTGATGTGAGAAAGTCCTTCACTATATTGAAAAACACTTTTTGTTAAACTGTATGAAGACAGTATTTTGAGTGCGAAATCTGACAATGTGTTAAGTACTTCTATCTGAGACCACCTGGAACGATAATTCCTTCTACTTTAGAACCTATTTGGATTTTCCCTCTCCTACTTAGGCGGTCAATTGATTTGAATAAGTCCTTCATTATATTGAAAAACACTTTTTGTTAAACTGTAAAAAGATAGTATTTTGAGTGCGAAATCTGACAACGTGTTAAGTAATTCTATCTGAGACCACTTGGAACGATAACTCCTTCTACTTTAGAGCCTATTTGGACTTTACCACTCCTACTTAGGCGGTCAATTGATTTGAATAGGTCCTTCATTATATTGAAAAACTCTTTTCGTTAAACTGTATAAAGATAGTATTTTGAGTGCGAAATCTGAAAACGTGTAAATAATTCTATCTGAGACCACTTGGAACGATAATTCCTTCTACCTTATAACCTATTTGGACTTTCCCACTCCTACTTAGGCGGTCAATTGATGTGAGAAAGTCCTTCACTATATTGAAAAACACTTTTTGTTAAACTGTATGAAGACAGTATTTTGAGTGCGAAATCTGACAATGTGTTAAGTACTTCTATCTGAGACCACCTGGAACGATAATTCCTTCTACTTTAGAACCTATTTGGACTTTCCCTCTCCTACTTAGGCGGTCAATTGATTTGAATAAGTCCTTCATTATATTGAAAAACACTTTTTGTTAAACTGTAAAAAGATAGTATTTTGAGTGCGAAATCTGACAACGTGTTAAGTAATTCTATCTGAGACCACTTGGAACGATAATTCCTTCTACTTTAGAATCTATTTGGGTTTTCCCACTCCTACTTAGGCGGTCAATTGATTTGAATAAGTCCTTCATTATATTGAAAAACACTTTTTGTTAAACTGTATAAAGATAGTATTTTGAGTGCGAAATTTGACAGCGTGTTAAGTAATTCTATCTGAGAACACTTGGAACGATAATTCCTTCTACTTTATAACCTATTTGGACTTTCCCACTCCTACTTAGGCGGTCAATTGATTTGAGAAAGTCCTTCACTATATTGAAAAACACTTTTTGTTAAACTGTATGAAGATAGTATTTTGAGTGCGAAATCTGACAACGTGTTAAGTAATTCTATCTGAGACCACTTGGAACAAGAATTCCTTCTACCTTATAACCTATTTGGACTTTCCCACTCCTACTTAGGCGGTCAATTGATTTGAGAAAGTCCTTCACTATATTGAAAAACACTTTTTGTTAAACTGTATGAAGATAGTATTTTGAGTGCGAAATCTGACAACGTGTTAAGTAATTCTATCTGAGACCACTTGGAACAAGAATTCCTTCTAATTTAGAACCTATTTAGACTTTCTCACACCTAGTTAGGCGGTCAATTGATTTGAATAAGTCCTTCACTATATTGAAAGACACTTTTTGTTAAACTGTAAAAAGATAGTATTTTGAGTGCGAAATCTGACAACGTGTTAAGTAATTCTATCTGAGACCACTTGGAAGGATAATTCCTTCTATTTTAGAACCTATTTGGACTTTTCCACTCCTACTTAGGCGGTCAATTGATTTGAATAAGTCTTTCATTATATTGAAAAACACTTTTTGTTAAACTGTATAAAGATAGTAATTTGAGTGCGAAATCTGACAACGTGTTAGGTACTTCTATCTCAGACCACCTGGAACGATAATTCCTTCTATTTTAGAACATATTTGGACTTTCCCACTGCTATTTAGGCGGTCAATTGACTTGAATAAGTCCTTCACTATATTGAAAAACACTTTTTGTTAAACTGTAAAAAGATAGTATTTTGAGTGCGAAATCTGACAACGTGTTAAGTAATTCTATCTGAGACCACTTGGAACGATAACCCCTTCTACTTTAGAGCCTATTTGGACTTTACCACTCCTACTTAGGCGGTCAATTGATTTGAATAGGTCCTTCATTATATTGAAAAACACTTTTTGTTAAACTGTATAAAGATAGTATTTTGAGTGCGAAATCTGACAACGTGTTAAGTAATTCTATCTGAGACCACTTGGAACGAGAATTCCTTCTAATTTAGAACCTATTTAGACTTTCCCACACCTAGTTAGGCGGTCAATTGATTTGAATAAGTCCTTCACTATATTGAAAGACACTTTTTGTTAAACTGTATGAAGATAGTATTTTGAGTGCGAAATCTGACAACGTGTTAAGTAATTCTATCTGAGACCACTTGGAACAATAATTCCTTCTATTTTAGAACCTATTTGGACTTTCCAACTCCTACTTAGGCGGTCAATTGATTTGAGAAAGTCCTTCACTATATTGAAAAACACTTTTTTGTTAAACTGTATAAAGATAGTATTTTGAGTGCGAAATCTGACAACGTGTTAAGTACTTCTATCTCAGACCACCTGGAACGATAATTCCTTGTGCTTTAGATCATATTTGGACTTTCCCACTCCTACTTAGGCGTTCAATTGATTTGAATAAGTCCTTCATTATGTTGAAAAACACTTTTTGTTAAACTGTGTAAAGATAGTATTTTGAGTGCGAAATCTGACAGCGTGTTAAGTAATCCTATCTGAGAACACTTGGAACGATTATTCCTTCTACATTATAACCTATTTGGACTTTCCCACTCCTACTTAGGCGGTCAATTGATTTGAGAAAGTCCTTCACTATATTGAAAAACACCTTTTGTTAAACTGTATGAAGATAGTTTTTTGAGTGCGAAATCTGACAACGTGTTAAGTACTTCTATCTGAGACCACTTGGAACGATAATTCCTTCTACTTTAGAACTTCTTTTGACTTTCCCACTCCTACTTAGGCGGTCAATTGATTTGAATAAGTCCTCCATTATATTGAAAAACACTTTTTGTTAAACTGTAAAAAGATAGTATTTTGAGTGCGAAAACTGACAACGTGTTAAGTAATTCTATCTGAGACCACTTGGAACGATAATTCCTTCTACTTTAGAAACTATTTGGACTTTCCCACTCCTAGTTAGGCGGTCAATTGATTTGAATAAGTCCTTCACTATATTGAAAGACACTTTTTTTTAAAGTTTAAAAAGATAGTCTTTTGAGTGCGAAATCTGACAACGTGTTAAGTAATTCTATCTGAGACCACTTGGAACGATAATTCTTTCTATTTTAGAACCTCTTTGGACTTTCCCACTCCTTTTTAGGCGGTCATTTGATTTGAATAAGTCCTTCACTATATTGAAAAACACTTTTTGTTAAACTGTATAAAGATAGTACTTTGAGTGCGAAATCTGACAACGTGTTAAGTACTTCTATCTGAGACCACCTGGAACGACAATTCCTTCTACTTTAGAACCTAATTGGACTTTCACACTCCTACTTTGGCGGTCAATTGATTTGAATATGTCCTTCATTATATTGAAAAACACTTTTTGTTAAACTGTAAAAAGATAGTATTTTGAGTGCGAAATCTGACAACGTGTTAACTAATTCTATGTGAGACCACTTGGAACGAAAATTTCTTCTACTTCAGAACCTATTGGGACTTTTCCACTCCTAGTTAGGCAGTCAATTGATTTGAATAAGTCCTTCACTATATTGAAAGACACTTTATGTTAAACTGTAAAAAGATAGTATTTTGAGTGCGAAATCTGACAACGTGTTAAGTAATTCTATCTGAGACCACTTGGAACGATAATTCCTTCCATTTTAGAACCTATTTGGACTTTCCCACTCCTACTTAGGCGGTCAATTGGTTTGAAGAAGTCCTTCATTATATTGAAAAACACTTTTTGTTAAACTGTATAAAGATAGTATTTTGAGTGCGAAATCTGACAACGTGTTAAGCAATTCTATCTGACACCACTTGGAACGATACTTCCTTCTACTTTAGAACCTTTTTGGACTTTCCAACTCCTACTTAGGCGGTCAATTGATTTGAATAAGTTCTTCATTATATTGAAAAACACTTTTTGTTAAACTGTATAAAGATAAAATTTTGAGTGCGAAATCTGACAACGCGTTAAGTAATTATATGTGAGACCACTTGAAACGATAATCCAATTCCTTCTACTTTAGAACCCATTTGGACTTTACCACTCCTACTTAGGCGGTCAATTGATTTGAATAAGTCCTTCACTATATTGAAAAACACTTTTTGTTAAACTGTAAAAAGATAGTATTTTGAGTGCGAAATCTGACAACGTGTTAAGTAATTCTATCTGACACCACTTGGAACGATAATTGCTTCTACTTTAGAACCTATTTGGACTTTCCCACTCCTACTTAGGCGGTCAATTGATTTGAATAAGTCCTTCATTATATTGAAAAACGCTTTTTGTTAAACTGTATGAAGATAGTATTTTGAGTGTAAAATCTGACAACGTGTTAAGTACTTCTATCTCAGACCACCTGGAACGATAAATCCTTCTGCTTTAGAACCTATTTGGACTTTCCCACTCCTACTTAGGCGGTCAATTGATTTGAATAAGTCCTTCATTATATTGAAAAACACTTTTTGTTAAACTGTATGAAGATAGTATTTTGAGTGCGAAATCTGACAACGTGTTAAGTACTTCTATCTCAGACCACCTGGAACGATAATTCCTTCTACATTAGAACCTATTTGGACTTTTCCACTCCTACTTAGGCGGTCAATTGATTTGAATGAGTCCCTCATTATATTGAAAAACACTTTTTGTTAAACTGTATGAAGATAGTATTTTGAGTGCGAAATCTGACAACGTGTTAAGTAATTCTATCTGAGAACACTTGGAACGATAATTCCTTCTACTTTACAACCTATTTGAATTTTCTCACTCCTGCTTAGGCGGTCAATTGATTTGAATAAGTCCTTCATTATATTGAAAAACGCTTTTTGTTAAACTGTATAAAGATAGTATTTTGAGTGCAAAATCTGACAACGTGTTAAGTAATTCTATCTGAGAACACTTGGAACGATAATTCCTTCTACTTTAGAACCTATTTGGACTTTCCCACTCCTACTTAGGCGGTCAATTGATTTGAATAAGTCCTTCATTATATTGAAAAACACTTTTTGTTAAACTGAATGAAGATAGTATTTTGAGTGCGAAATCTGACAACGTGTTAAGTACTTCTATCTCAGACCACCTGGAACGATAATTCCTTCTACATTAGAACCTATTTGGACTTTTCCACTCCTACTTAGGCGGTCAATTGATTTGAATAAGTCCCTCATTATATTGAAAAACACTTTTTGTTAAACTGTATGAAGATAGTATTTTGAGTGCGAAATCTGATAACGTGTTGAGTACTTCTATCTCAGACCACCTGGAACAATAATTCCTTCTGCTTTAGAACCTATTTGGACTTTCCCACTCCTCCTTAGGCGGTCAATTGATTTGAATAAGTCCTTCATTATATTGAAAAACACTTTTTGTTAAACTGTATAAAGATAGTATTTTGAGTGCGAAATCTGACAACGTGTTAAGTAATTCTATCTGAGAACACTTGGAACGATAATTCTTTCTACTTTAGAACCTATTTGGACTTTCCCATTCCTGCTTAGGCGGTCAATTGATTTGAAAAAGTCCTTCACTATATTGAAAAACACTTTTTGTTAAACTGTATGAAGATAGTATTTTGAGTGCGAAATCTGACAACGTTTTAAGTGCTTCTATCTGAGACCACTTGGAACGATAATTCCTTCTACTTTAGAACCTATTTGGACTTTCCAACTCCTCCTTAGGCGGTCAATTGATTTGAATAAGTCCTTCATTATATTGAAAAACACTTTTTGTTAAACTGTATAAAGATAGTAATTTGAGTGCGAAATCTGACAACGTGTTAAGTAATTCTATCTGAGAACACTTGGAACGATAATTCCTTCTACTTTAGAACCTATTTGGACTTTCCCACTCCTGCTTAGGAGGTCAATTGATTTGAAAAAGTCCTTCACTATATTGAAAAACACTTTTTGTTAAACTGTATGAAGATAGAATTTTGAGTGCGAAATCTGACAACATGTTAAGTACTTCTATCTGAGAACACTTGGAACGATAATTCCTTCTACTTTAGAACCTATTTGGACTTTCCCACTCCTGCTTAGGCAGTCAATTGATTTGAAAAATTCCTTCACTATATTGAAAAACACTTTTTGTTAAACTGTATGAAGATAGTATTTTGAGTGCGAAATCTGACAACGTTTTAAGTGCTTCTATCTGAGACCACTTGGAACGATAATTCCTTCTACTTTAGAACCTATTTGGGTTTTCCAACTCCTACTTAGGCGGTCAATTGATTTGAATAAGTCCTTCATTATTTTGAAAAACACTTTTTGTTAAACTGTATAAAGATAGTAATTTGAGTGCGAAATCTGACAACGTGTTAAGTAATTCTATCTGAGAACACTTGGAACGATAATTCCTTCTACATTAGAACCTATTTGGACTTTCCCACTCCTACTTAGGCGGTCAATTGATTTGAAAAAGTCCTTCACTATATTGAAAAACACTTTTTGTTAAACTGTATGAAGATAGTATTTTGAGTGCGAAATCTGACAACGTGTTAAGTACTTCTATCTCAGACCACCTGGAACGATAATTCCTTCTGCTTTAGAACCTATTTGGACTTTCCCACTCCTACTTAGGCGGTCAATTGATTTGAATAAGTCCTTCACTATATTGAAAAACAGTTTTTGTTAAACTGTATAAAGATAGTATTTTGAGTGCGAAATCTGACAACGTGTTAAGTAATTCTATCTGAGAACACTTGGAACGATAATTCCTTCTACTTTAGAACCTATTTGGACTTTCCCACTCCTGCTTAGGCGGTCAATTGATTTGAAAAAGTCCTTCACTATATTGAAAAACACTTTTTGTTAAACTGTATGAAGAGAGTATATTGAGTGCGAAATCTGATAACGTTTTAAGTGCTTCTATCTGAGACCACTTGGAACGATAATTCCTTCTACTTTAGAACCTATTTGGACTTTCCAGCTCCTACTTATGCGGTCAATTGATTTGAATAAGTCCTTCATTATATTGAAAAACACTTTTTGTTAAACTGAACAAAGATAGTATTTTGAGTGCGAAATCTGACAACGTGTTAAGTAATTCTATCTGAGACCACCTGGAAAAATAATTCCTTCTACTTTAGAACCTTTTTGGACTTTCCCACTCCTACTTAGGCGGTCAATTGATCTGAAAAAGTCCTTCACTATATTGAAAAACACTTTTTGTTAAACTGTATGAAGATAGTATTTTGAGTGCGAAATCTGACAACGTGTTAAGTACTTCTATCTCAGACCACCTGGAACGATAATTCCTTCTGCTTTAGAACCTATTTGGACTTTCCCACTCCTACTTAGGCGGTCAATTGATTTGAATAAGTCCTTCACTATATTGAAAAACACTTTTTGTTAAACTGTATAAAGATAGTATTTTGAGTGCGAAATCTGACAACGTGTTAAGTAATTCTATCTGAAACCACTTGGAACGATAATTCCTTCTACTTTAGAACCTATTTGGATTTTCCCACTCCTACTTAGGCGGTCAATTTATTTGAATAAGTCCTTCACTATATTGAAAAACACTTTTTGTTAAACTGAACAAAGATAGTATTTTGAGTGCGAAATCTGACAACGTGTTAAGTACTTCTATCTCAGACCACCTGGAACAATAATTCCTTCTGCTTTAGAACCTATTTGGACTTTCCCACTCCTACTTAGGCGGTCAATTGATTTGAATAAGTCCTTCACTATATTGAAAAACACTTTTTGTTAAACTGTATGAAGATAGTATTTTGAGTGCGAAATCTGACAACGTGTTAAGTAGTTCTATCTCAGACCACATGAAACGATAATTCTTTCTGCTTTAGGACCTATTTGGACATTCCCACTCATACTTAGGCGGTCAATTGATTTGAATAAGTCCTTCACTATATTGAAAAACACTTTTTGTTAAACTGTATGAAGATAGTATTTTGAGTGCGAAATCTGACAACGTGTTAAGTAGTTCTATCTCAGACCACTTGGAACGATAATTCCTTCTACTTTAGAACCTATTTGGATTTTCCCACTCCTGCTTAGGCGGTCAATTGATTTGAAAAAGTCCTTCATTATATTGAAAAACACTTTTTGTTAAACTGTATGAAGATAGTATTTTGAGTGCGAAATCTGACAACGTGTTAAGTAGTTCTATCTCAGACCACATGAAACGATAATTCCTTCTGCTTTAGGACCTATTTGGACATTCCCACTCATACT
This sequence comes from Convolutriloba macropyga, assembly GCF_964194025.1. Lineage (NCBI taxonomy): Eukaryota > Metazoa > Xenacoelomorpha > Acoela > Convolutidae > Convolutriloba > Convolutriloba macropyga. Next base: position 48,967,687 of record NC_134474.1, on the reverse strand, counting down.
TAGGCGGTCAATTGATTTGAATAAGTCCTTCATTATATTGAAAAACACTTTTTGTTAAACTGTATAAAGATAGTATTTTGAGTGCGAAATCTGACAACGTGTTAATTAATTCTATCTGAGACCACTTGGAACGATAATTCCTTCTACTTTAGAACCTATTTGGACTTTCTTACTCCTACTTAGGCTGTCAATTGATTTGGAAAACTCCTTCACTATATTGAAAAACACTTTTTGTTAAACTGTATGAAGATAGTAGACGCAATATTTGTTTGTCTTCGATTATGTTTTCTAGTTCTTTTTCTACCCCTTCTAATAGTTGTAGTTGTACTCTTCTTCCCTTGTGTTGTGTGGGTTTAAAATTGTCTTTAAATGTTGAGTTTGCCATGTGGTTTTTGATCTTCCTAGTCTGGTGCATAGGTGTGGATATTTTTTTAAATATCCATTTGATTATATTTTGTTCCATTGTTGTGTCTGAAATTAATCCAACTGTCTTATCCTTAGGTTTTGAAGCTGTCAGGTGAATTCCGAGTTTGTATAGGATGTCTCTTCCCATAACATTTTGTGGGAGGTTGCTCACTAATAGAATTTTGCAGTTTGTTGCTCTACACGGTCCGGATTCGAGGTTTATGTTCAGTACGCCTTTTATTTGGATGTCTTGGCTGTTGAAGCATTTGTATTTTGTTTTCTCTGTAAAATTTGATATGCTTGTATCTGGGTATTTGGCTGTTAATTCTTTTGCGTTTGATTCTTGAATAAATGATCTAGGGGATCCTGTGTCGGCTAACCAGTCAATCTCCGATGTCCTGTAGTTTGTTTTGACCCAGTACTCTCCGCTTGTTTCTTTGTTTAGTGACACGTTGTTGACCTCTCTGAAACCAGTTGGTTGTACAATGTTGATGGATGACCAGTCTTTCATTAGTTCTTTGATATACAATGCTGCTTCTCCGTCTACCGTTTTCTCTTCTCGTTTTTCTTCCGTTTCTTGTTCTTGTTCTTCCTGTATGTGTCAGACTTTGCGTGTTTGTTGGAATTGTTGCTGTGATGGATATTTATTTTCTTGTCGGGATGTGAAGGGTTTTCTCCTTTCCGGCAGGTGTTCTTTGCATAATGATGTATAGTGTCCTGTTTTCTTGCATAATTGGCATGTAAAATTTTGTGCTTTACACATTTTGAGGTGATTTCTGATGAATGGCTGACCACACTTGAAGCATGGTTCTATTTTCCCAGTTGCTGGTGTTTGTATTATTGGTTGTTTGAATTTTATTTGTTGTGGTTGGTTACGTGAGTTGTTTCTGACGTATGATACGTTTGACCAGTTGGTATTACTTGAGTGAGCCCTTAATATCTCTTGTTGGTTGGCTTGACCTCTCTCCCTGTTTATTGCAAATTTTAATACTTGTTGAGGTATTCGAACCTCAGATAGTAAGTCCATTTGGATTGATGTGTTATTCATGTTTGAGATGAATAAGTCTTTTACTAGATCCTCTTCCAGGTCTTTAAATTTGTACATCGACCCTGCTTCACGGATTCTGCTGTAAAATGTTTCAAGTGATTCATGAGGTTGTTGCATCGATTTGAAAAATTTTAATCTGTCGAATGTAGCGTTTCGTGGAATTTTGAATGTAATGTCAAGTTCTTGAACTAATTCGTGTGTGGTGCATTTTTCTATTTGTGTTTGTGGATTCTTTCGGTGGTATTTTCGTCTTGCTTCTGCTCCCAATGATAGATAAAGGAAGCTTTTGGTCTTTGTATCTGCCTCTTCCCACGTTATTCTGTCTGATAGTGCTCGTTTCCTTTCTATGACTTTGCATTCATTCTCGAAGTCGAATCTTCGTCTTTCATTCCGTTGTTCTCT